>NW_021011440.1:0-37149 GCF_004118075.2 Vigna unguiculata | reverse complement strand
GAAGTAGAGAAACAAATTGTTTAATCGAAGGCCACCCATGTTTAGTTGCATTCGTTTACGAAAGCGACAACAATGTTGTAAGCCAAAGATTGGTGGAGAAAGTCGAGTTACCAACAAGCTTTATCCGAATCAAGCAAGGATCAAATTCAGTACAGGACAATGTGTGAAAGAAGTATTATGTGATATTGCTCCCACGAACTCTTGTCATCTTCTTTTGAGATGGGTATGGCTTCATTTTAAGACGCTCAATCTGATGAACGTTCCCTTTATTTGAGGCATGAGGGAAATGAAATGAAGTTGAAATTTATGACACCAAGACAAGCCAGTAAGGATGAACATAGGCTGAAGGAGAAAATAGAAAAGAAAGAATAGAAAAAGAAGAAATATAAACTGCAGAAGGAAGGGAAATTGAAGAAAAAGAAAAGGAAGAAAAGATAAAGGTGATGGAAAAGGAAGTAGAGAAACAAATGTTTAATCGAAGGCCACCCATGTTTAGTTGCATTCGTTTACGAAAGCGACAACAATGTTGTAAGCCAAAGATTGGTGGAGAAAGTCGAGTTACCAACAAGCTTTAATCCGAATCAAGCAAGGATCAAATTCAGTACAGGACAATGTGTGAAAGAAGTATTATGTGATATTGCTCCCACGAACTCTTTCATCTTCTTTTGAGATGGTATGGCTTCATTTTAAAACGCTCAATCTGATGAACGTTCCCTTTATTTGAGGCATGATGGACATGAAATGAAGTTGAAATTTATGACACCAAGACAAGCCAGTAAGGATGAACATAGGCTGAAGGAGAAAATAGAAAAAGAAAGAATAAAAAAGAAGAAATATAAACTGCAGAAGGAAGGGAAATTGAAGAAAAAGAAAAGGAAGAAAAGATAAAGGTGATGGAAAAGGAAGTAGAGAAACAAATGTTTAATCGAAGGCCACCCATGTTTAGTTGCATTCGTTTACGAAAGCGACAACAATGTTGTAAGCCAAAGATTGGTGGAGAAAGTCGAGTTACCAACAAGCTTTAATCCGAATCAAGCAAGGATCAAATTCAGTACAGGACAATGTGTGAAAGAAGTATTATGTGATATTGCTCCCACGAACTCTTTCATCTTCTTTTGAGATGGGTATGGCTTCATTTTAAGACGCTCAATCATGATGAACGTTCCCTTTATTTGAGGCATGAGGACATGAAATGAAGTTGAAATTTATGACACCAAGACAAGCCAGTAAGGATGAACATAGGCTGAAGGAGAAAATAGAAAAGAAAGAATAAAAAAGAAGAAATATAAACTGCAGAAGGAAGGGAAATTGAAGAAAAAGAAAAGGAAGAAAAGATAAAGGTGATGGAAAAGGAAGTAGAGAAACAATTGTTTAATCGAAGGCCACCCATGTTTAGTTGCATTCGTTTACGAAAGCGACAACAATGTTGTAAGCCAAAGATTGGTGGAGAAAGTCGAGTTACCAACAAGCTTTAATCCGAATCAAGCAAGGATCAAATTCAGTACAGGACAATGTGTGAAAGAAGTATTATGTGATATTGCTCCCACGAACTCTTGTCATCTTCTTTTGAGATGGGTATGGCTTCATTTTAAGACGCTCAATCATGATGAACGTTCCCTTTATTTGAGGCATGAGGGACATGAAATGAAGTTGAAATTTATGACACCAAGACAAGCCAGTAAGGATGAACATAGGCTGAAGGAGAAAATAGAAAAGAAAGAATAAAAAAGAAGAAATATAAACTGCAGAAGGAAGGGAAATTGAAGAAAAAGAAAAGGAAGAAAAGATAAAGGAGATGGAAAAGGAAGTAGAGAAACAAATTGTTTAATCGAAGGCCACCCATGTTTAGTTGCATTCGTTTACGAAAGCGACAACAATGTTGTAAGCCAAAGATTGGTGGAGAAAGTCGAGTTACCAACAAGCTTTAATCCGAATCAAGCAAGGATCAAATTCAGTACAGGACAATGTGTGAAAGAAGTATTATGTGATATTGCTCCCACGAACTCTTTCATCTTCTTTTGAGATGGGTATGGCTTCATTTTAAGACGCTCAATCTGATGAACGTTCCCTTTATTTGAGGCATGAGGGACATGAAAGGAAGTTGAAATTTATGACACCAAGACAAGCCAGTAAGGATGAACATAGGCTGAAGGAGAAAATAGAAAAGAAAGAATAAAAAAGAAGAAATATAAACTGCAGAAGGAAGGGAAATTGAAGAAAAAGAAAAGGAAGAAAAGATAAAGGAGATGGAAAAGGAAGTAGAGAAACAATTGTTTAATCGAAGGCCACCCATGTTTAGTTGCATTCGTTTACGAAAGCGACAACAATGTTGTAAGCCAAAGATTGGTGGAGAAAGTCGAGTTACCAACAAGCTTTAATCCGAATCAAGCAAGGATCAAATTCAGTACAGGACAATGTGTGAAAGAAGTATTATGTGATATTGCTCCCACGAACTCTTGTCATCTTCTTTTGAGATGGGTATGGCTTCATTTTAAACGCTCAATCTGATGAACGTTCCCTTTATTTGAGGCATGAGGACATGAAATGAAGTTGAAATTTATGACACCAAGACAAGCCAGTAAGGATGAACATAGGCTGAAGGAGAAAATAGAAAAGAAAGAATAGAAAAAGAAGAAATATAAACTGCAGAAGGAAGGGAAATTGAAGAAAAAGAAAAGGAAGAAAAGATAAAGGAGATGGAAAAGGAAGTAGAGAAACAAATGTTTAATCGAAGGCCACCCATGTTTAGTTGCATTCGTTTACGAAAGCGACAACAATGTTGTAAGCCAAAGATTGGTGGAGAAAGTCGAGTTACCAACAAGCTTTAATCCGAATCAAGCAAGGATCAAATTCAGTACAGGACAATGTGTGAAAGAAGTATTATGTGATATTGCTCCCACGAACTCTTGTCATCTTCTTTTGAGATGGGTATGGCTTCATTTTAAGACGCTCAATCATGATGAACGTTCCCTTTATTTGAGGCATGAGGACATGAAATGAAGTTGAAATTTATGACACCAAGACAAGCCAGTAAGGATGAACATAGGCTGAAGGAGAAAATAGAAAAGAAAGAATAGAAAAAGAAGAAATATAAACTGCAGAAGGAAGGGAAATTGAAGAAAAAGAAAAGGAAGAAAAGATAAAGGTGATGGAAAAGGAAGTAGAGAAACAAATGTTTAATCGAAGGCCACCCATGTTTAGTTGCATTCGTTTACGAAAGCGACAACAATGTTGTAAGCCAAAGATTGGTGGAGAAAGTCGAGTTACCAACAAGCTTTAATCCGAATCAAGCAAGGATCAAATTCAGTACAGGACAATGTGTGAAAGAAGTATTATGTGATATTGCTCCCACGAACTCTTGTCATCTTCTTTTGAGATGGGTATGGCTTCATTTTAAGACGCTCAATCTGATGAACGTTCCCTTTATTTGAGGCATGAGGGAATGAAATGAAGTTGAAATTTATGACACCAAGACAAGCCAGTAAGGATGAACATAGGCTGAAGGAGAAAATAGAAAAAGAAAGAATAGAAAAAGAAGAAATATAAACTGCAGAAGGAAGGGAAATTGAAGAAAAAGAAAAGGAAGAAAAGATAAAGGAGATGGAAAAGGAAGTAGAGAAACAAATTGTTTAATCGAAGGCCACCCATGTTTAGTTGCATTCGTTTACGAAAGCGACAACAATGTTGTAAGCCAAAGATTGGTGGAGAAAGTCGAGTTACCAACAAGCTTTAATCCGAATCAAGCAAGGATCAAATTCAGTACAGGACAATGTGTGAAAGAAGTATTATGTGATATTGCTCCCACGAACTCTTGTCATCTTCTTTTGAGATGGGTATGGCTTCATTTTAAGACGCTCAATCATGATGAACGTTCCCTTTATTTGAGGCATGAGGAATGAAATGAAGTTGAAATTTATGACACCAAGACAAGCCAGTAAGGATGAACATAGGCTGAAGGAGAAAATAGAAAAAGAAAGAATAGAAAAAGAAGAAATATAAACTGCAGAAGGAAGGGAAATTGAAGAAAAAGAAAAGGAAGAAAAGATAAAGGAGATGGAAAAGGAAGTAGAGAAACAAATTGTTTAATCGAAGGCCACCCATGTTTAGTTGCATTCGTTTACGAAAGCGACAACAATGTTGTAAGCCAAAGATTGGTGGAGAAAGTCGAGTTACCAACAAGCTTTAATCCGAATCAAGCAAGGATCAAATTCAGTACAGGACAATGTGTGAAAGAAGTATTATGTGATATTGCTCCCACGAACTCTTTCATCTTCTTTTGAGATGGGTATGGCTTCATTTTAAGACGCTCAATCATGATGAACGTTCCCTTTATTTGAGGCATGAGGACATGAAATGAAGTTGAAATTTATGACACCAAGACAAGCCAGTAAGGATGAACATAGGCTGAAGGAGAAAATAGAAAAGAAAGAATAGAAAAAGAAGAAATATAAACTGCAGAAGGAAGGGAAATTGAAGAAAAAGAAAAGGAAGAAAAGATAAAGGAGATGGAAAAGGAAGTAGAGAAACAAATTGTTTAATCGAAGGCCACCCATGTTTAGTTGCATTCGTTTACGAAAGCGACAACAATGTTGTAAGCCAAAGATTGGTGGAGAAAGTCGAGTTACCAACAAGCTTTAATCCGAATCAAGCAAGGATCAAATTCAGTACAGGACAATGTGTGAAAGAAGTATTATGTGATATTGCTCCCACGAACTCTTGTCATCTTCTTTTGAGATGGGTATGGCTTCATTTTAAGACGCTCAATCATGATGAACGTTCCCTTTATTTGAGGCATGAGGGACATGAAATGAAGTTGAAATTTATGACACCAAGACAAGCCAGTAAGGATGAACATAGGCTGAAGGAGAAAATAGAAAAGAAAGAATAGAAAAAGAAGAAATATAAACTGCAGAAGGAAGGGAAATTGAAGAAAAAGAAAAGGAAGAAAAGATAAAGGAGATGGAAAAGGAAGTAGAGAAACAAATTGTTTAATCGAAGGCCACCCATGTTTAGTTGCATTCGTTTACGAAAGCGACAACAATGTTGTAAGCCAAAGATTGGTGGAGAAAGTCGAGTTACCAACAAGCTTTAATCCGAATCAAGCAAGGATCAAATTCAGTACAGGACAATGTGTGAAAGAAGTATTATGTGATATTGCTCCCACGAACTCTTGTCATCTTCTTTTGAGATGGGTATGGCTTCATTTTAAACGCTCAATCTGATGAACGTTCCCTTTATTTGAGGCATGAGGACATGAAATGAAGTTGAAATTTATGACACCAAGACAAGCCAGTAAGGATGAACATAGGCTGAAGGAGAAAATAGAAAAAGAAAGAATAGAAAAAGAAGAAATATAAACTGCAGAAGGAAGGGAAATTGAAGAAAAAGAAAAGGAAGAAAAGATAAAGGAGATGGAAAAGGAAGTAGAGAAACAAATGTTTAATCGAAGGCCACCCATGTTTAGTTGCATTCGTTTACGAAAGCGACAACAATGTTGTAAGCCAAAGATTGGTGGAGAAAGTCGAGTTACCAACAAGCTTTAATCCGAATCAAGCAAGGATCAAATTCAGTACAGGACAATGTGTGAAAGAAGTATTATGTGATATTGCTCCCACGAACTCTTGTCATCTTCTTTTGAGATGGGTATGGCTTCATTTTAAGACGCTCAATCATGATGAACGTTCCCTTTATTTGAGGCATGAGGGAATGAAATGAAGTTGAAATTTATGACACCAAGACAAGCCAGTAAGGATGAACATAGGCTGAAGGAGAAAATAGAAAAAGAAAGAATAGAAAAAGAAGAAATATAAACTGCAGAAGGAAGGGAAATTGAAGAAAAAGAAAAGGAAGAAAAGATAAAGGAGATGGAAAAGGAAGTAGAGAAACAATTGTTTAATCGAAGGCCACCCATGTTTAGTTGCATTCGTTTACGAAAGCGACAACAATGTTGTAAGCCAAAGATTGGTGGAGAAAGTCGAGTTACCAACAAGCTTTAATCCGAATCAAGCAAGGATCAAATTCAGTACAGGACAATGTGTGAAAGAAGTATTATGTGATATTGCTCCCACGAACTCTTGTCATCTTCTTTTGAGATGGTATGGCTTCATTTTAAGACGCTCAATCATGATGAACGTTCCCTTTATTTGAGGCATGAGGGACATGAAATGAAGTTGAAATTTATGACACCAAGACAAGCCAGTAAGGATGAACATAGGCTGAAGGAGAAAATAGAAAAGAAAGAATAGAAAAAGAAGAAATATAAACTGCAGAAGGAAGGGAAATTGAAGAAAAAGAAAAGGAAGAAAAGATAAAGGTGATGGAAAAGGAAGTAGAGAAACAAATGTTTAATCGAAGGCCACCCATGTTTAGTTGCATTCGTTTACGAAAGCGACAACAATGTTGTAAGCCAAAGATTGGTGGAGAAAGTCGAGTTACCAACAAGCTTTAATCCGAATCAAGCAAGGATCAAATTCAGTACAGGACAATGTGTGAAAGAAGTATTATGTGATATTGCTCCCACGAACTCTTGTCATCTTCTTTTGAGATGGGTATGGCTTCATTTTAAGACGCTCAATCATGATGAACGTTCCCTTTATTTGAGGCATGAGGGAATGAAATGAAGTTGAAATTTATGACACCAAGACAAGCCAGTAAGGATGAACATAGGCTGAAGGAGAAAATAGAAAAGAAAGAATAGAAAAGAAGAAATATAAACTGCAGAAGGAAGGGAAATTGAAGAAAAAGAAAAGGAAGAAAAGATAAAGGAGATGGAAAAGGAAGTAGAGAAACAAATTGTTTAATCGAAGGCCACCCATGTTTAGTTGCATTCGTTTACGAAAGCGACAACAATGTTGTAAGCCAAAGATTGGTGGAGAAAGTCGAGTTACCAACAAGCTTTAATCCGAATCAAGCAAGGATCAAATTCAGTACAGGACAATGTGTGAAAGAAGTATTATGTGATATTGCTCCCACGAACTCTTGTCATCTTCTTTTGAGATGGGTATGGCTTCATTTTAAGACGCTCAATCATGATGAACGTTCCCTTTATTTGAGGCATGAGGGACATGAAATGAAGTTGAAATTTATGACACCAAGACAAGCCAGTAAGGATGAACATAGGCTGAAGGAGAAAATAGAAAAGAAAGAATAAAAAGAAGAAATATAAACTGCAGAAGGAAGGGAAATTGAAGAAAAAGAAAAGGAAGAAAAGATAAAGGAGATGGAAAAGGAAGTAGAGAAACAAATGTTTAATCGAAGGCCACCCATGTTTAGTTGCATTCGTTTACGAAAGCGACAACAATGTTGTAAGCCAAAGATTGGTGGAGAAAGTCGAGTTACCAACAAGCTTTAATCCGAATCAAGCAAGGATCAAATTCAGTACAGGACAATGTGTGAAAGAAGTATTATGTGATATTGCTCCCACGAACTCTTGTCATCTTCTTTTGAGATGGGTATGGCTTCATTTTAAACGCTCAATCATGATGAACGTTCCCTTTATTTGAGGCATGAGGGAATGAAATGAAGTTGAAATTTATGACACCAAGACAAGCCAGTAAGGATGAACATAGGCTGAAGGAGAAAATAGAAAAAGAAAGAATAGAAAAGAAGAAATATAAACTGCAGAAGGAAGGGAAATTGAAGAAAAAGAAAAGGAAGAAAAGATAAAGGAGATGGAAAAGGAAGTAGAGAAACAAATTGTTTAATCGAAGGCCACCCATGTTTAGTTGCATTCGTTTACGAAAGCGACAACAATGTTGTAAGCCAAAGATTGGTGGAGAAAGTCGAGTTACCAACAAGCTTTAATCCGAATCAAGCAAGGATCAAATTCAGTACAGGACAATGTGTGAAAGAAGTATTATGTGATATTGCTCCCACGAACTCTTGTCATCTTCTTTTGAGATGGGTATGGCTTCATTTTAAGACGCTCAATCATGATGAACGTTCCCTTTATTTGAGGCATGAGGGAAATGAAATGAAGTTGAAATTTATGACACCAAGACAAGCCAGTAAGGATGAACATAGGCTGAAGGAGAAAATAGAAAAAGAAAGAATAGAAAAAGAAGAAATATAAACTGCAGAAGGAAGGGAAATTGAAGAAAAAGAAAAGGAAGAAAAGATAAAGGAGATGGAAAAGGAAGTAGAGAAACAAATGTTTAATCGAAGGCCACCCATGTTTAGTTGCATTCGTTTACGAAAGCGACAACAATGTTGTAAGCCAAAGATTGGTGGAGAAAGTCGAGTTACCAACAAGCTTTAATCCGAATCAAGCAAGGATCAAATTCAGTACAGGACAATGTGTGAAAGAAGTATTATGTGATATTGCTCCCACGAACTCTTGTCATCTTCTTTTGAGATGGGTATGGCTTCATTTTAAGACGCTCAATCTGATGAACGTTCCCTTTATTTGAGGCATGAGGACATGAAATGAAGTTGAAATTTATGACACCAAGACAAGCCAGTAAGGATGAACATAGGCTGAAGGAGAAAATAGAAAAAGAAAGAATAGAAAAAGAAGAAATATAAACTGCAGAAGGAAGGGAAATTGAAGAAAAAGAAAAGGAAGAAAAGATAAAGGAGATGGAAAAGGAAGTAGAGAAACAAATGTTTAATCGAAGGCCACCCATGTTTAGTTGCATTCGTTTACGAAAGCGACAACAATGTTGTAAGCCAAAGATTGGTGGAGAAAGTCGAGTTACCAACAAGCTTTAATCCGAATCAAGCAAGGATCAAATTCAGTACAGGACAATGTGTGAAAGAAGTATTATGTGATATTGCTCCCACGAACTCTTGTCATCTTCTTTTGAGATGGGTATGGCTTCATTTTAAGACGCTCAATCATGATGAACGTTCCCTTTATTTGAGGCATGAGGGACATGAAATGAAGTTGAAATTTATGACACCAAGACAAGCCAGTAAGGATGAACATAGGCTGAAGGAGAAAATAGAAAAGAAAGAATAAAAAAGAAGAAATATAAACTGCAGAAGGAAGGGAAATTGAAGAAAAAGAAAAGGAAGAAAAGATAAAGGAGATGGAAAAGGAAGTAGAGAAACAATTGTTTAATCGAAGGCCACCCATGTTTAGTTGCATTCGTTTACGAAAGCGACAACAATGTTGTAAGCCAAAGATTGGTGGAGAAAGTCGAGTTACCAACAAGCTTTAATCCGAATCAAGCAAGGATCAAATTCAGTACAGGACAATGTGTGAAAGAAGTATTATGTGATATTGCTCCCACGAACTCTTGTCATCTTCTTTTGAGATGGGTATGGCTTCATTTTAAACGCTCAATCTGATGAACGTTCCCTTTATTTGAGGCATGAGGGACATGAAATGAAGTTGAAATTTATGACACCAAGACAAGCCAGTAAGGATGAACATAGGCTGAAGGAGAAAATAGAAAAGAAAGAATAGAAAAGAAGAAATATAAACTGCAGAAGGAAGGGAAATTGAAGAAAAAGAAAAGGAAGAAAAGATAAAGGAGATGGAAAAGGAAGTAGAGAAACAATTGTTTAATCGAAGGCCACCCATGTTTAGTTGCATTCGTTTACGAAAGCGACAACAATGTTGTAAGCCAAAGATTGGTGGAGAAAGTCGAGTTACCAACAAGCTTTAATCCGAATCAAGCAAGGATCAAATTCAGTACAGGACAATGTGTGAAAGAAGTATTATGTGATATTGCTCCCACGAACTCTTGTCATCTTCTTTTGAGATGGTATGGCTTCATTTTAAGACGCTCAATCATGATGAACGTTCCCTTTATTTGAGGCATGAGGGACATGAAATGAAGTTGAAATTTATGACACCAAGACAAGCCAGTAAGGATGAACATAGGCTGAAGGAGAAAATAGAAAAAGAAAGAATAGAAAAAGAAGAAATATAAACTGCAGAAGGAAGGGAAATTGAAGAAAAAGAAAAGGAAGAAAAGATAAAGGAGATGGAAAAGGAAGTAGAGAAACAAATTGTTTAATCGAAGGCCACCCATGTTTAGTTGCATTCGTTTACGAAAGCGACAACAATGTTGTAAGCCAAAGATTGGTGGAGAAAGTCGAGTTACCAACAAGCTTTAATCCGAATCAAGCAAGGATCAAATTCAGTACAGGACAATGTGTGAAAGAAGTATTATGTGATATTGCTCCCACGAACTCTTGTCATCTTCTTTTGAGATGGTATGGCTTCATTTTAAACGCTCAATCTGATGAACGTTCCCTTTATTTGAGGCATGAGGGACATGAAATGAAGTTGAAATTTATGACACCAAGACAAGCCAGTAAGGATGAACATAGGCTGAAGGAGAAAATAGAAAAGAAAGAATAGAAAAAGAAGAAATATAAACTGCAGAAGGAAGGGAAATTGAAGAAAAAGAAAAGGAAGAAAAGATAAAGGAGATGGAAAAGGAAGTAGAGAAACAAATGTTTAATCGAAGGCCACCCATGTTTAGTTGCATTCGTTTACGAAAGCGACAACAATGTTGTAAGCCAAAGATTGGTGGAGAAAGTCGAGTTACCAACAAGCTTTAATCCGAATCAAGCAAGGATCAAATTCAGTACAGGACAATGTGTGAAAGAAGTATTATGTGATATTGCTCCCACGAACTCTTGTCATCTTCTTTTGAGATGGGTATGGCTTCATTTTAAGACGCTCAATCATGATGAACGTTCCCTTTATTTGAGGCATGAGGGACATGAAATGAAGTTGAAATTTATGACACCAAGACAAGCCAGTAAGGATGAACATAGGCTGAAGGAGAAAATAGAAAAGAAAGAATAGAAAAGAAGAAATATAACTGCAGAAGGAAGGGAAATTGAAGAAAAAGAAAAGGAAGAAAAGATAAAGGAGATGGAAAAGGAAGTAGAGAAACAATTGTTTAATCGAAGGCCACCCATGTTTAGTTGCATTCGTTTACGAAAGCGACAACAATGTTGTAAGCCAAAGATTGGTGGAGAAAGTCGAGTTACCAACAAGCTTTAATCCGAATCAAGCAAGGATCAAATTCAGTACAGGACAATGTGTGAAAGAAGTATTATGTGATATTGCTCCCACGAACTCTTGTCATCTTCTTTTGAGATGGGTATGGCTTCATTTTAAGACGCTCAATCTGATGAACGTTCCCTTTATTTGAGGCATGAGGACATGAAATGAAGTTGAAATTTATGACACCAAGACAAGCCAGTAAGGATGAACATAGGCTGAAGGAGAAAATAGAAAAAGAAAGAATAAAAAAGAAGAAATATAAACTGCAGAAGGAAGGGAAATTGAAGAAAAAGAAAAGGAAGAAAAGATAAAGGAGATGGAAAAGGAAGTAGAGAAACAAATGTTTAATCGAAGGCCACCCATGTTTAGTTGCATTCGTTTACGAAAGCGACAACAATGTTGTAAGCCAAAGATTGGTGGAGAAAGTCGAGTTACCAACAAGCTTTAATCCGAATCAAGCAAGGATCAAATTCAGTACAGGACAATGTGTGAAAGAAGTATTATGTGATATTGCTCCCACGAACTCTTTCATCTTCTTTTGAGATGGTCATGGCTTCATTTTAAACGCTCAATCTGATGAACGTTCCCTTTATTTGAGGCATGAGGACATGAAAGAAGTTGAAATTTATGACACCAAGACAAGCCAGTAAGGATGAACATAGGCTGAAGGAGAAAATAGAAAAGAAAGAATAAAAAGAAGAAATATAAACTGCAGAAGGAAGGGAAATTGAAGAAAAAGAAAAGGAAGAAAAGATAAAGGAGATGGAAAAGGAAGTAGAGAAACAAATGTTTAATCGAAGGCCACCCATGTTTAGTTGCATTCGTTTACGAAAGCGACAACAATGTTGTAAGCCAAAGATTGGTGGAGAAAGTCGAGTTACCAACAAGCTTTAATCCGAATCAAGCAAGGATCAAATTCAGTACAGGACAATGTGTGAAAGAAGTATTATGTGATATTGCTCCCACGAACTCTTGTCATCTTCTTTTGAGATGGTATGGCTTCATTTTAAGACGCTCAATCATGATGAACGTTCCCTTTATTTGAGGCATGAGGGAATGAAATGAAGTTGAAATTTATGACACCAAGACAAGCCAGTAAGGATGAACATAGGCTGAAGGAGAAAATAGAAAAGAAAGAATAGAAAAGAAGAAATATAAACTGCAGAAGGAAGGGAAATTGAAGAAAAAGAAAAGGAAGAAAAGATAAAGGAGATGGAAAAGGAAGTAGAGAAACAAATGTTTAATCGAAGGCCACCCATGTTTAGTTGCATTCGTTTACGAAAGCGACAACAATGTTGTAAGCCAAAGATTGGTGGAGAAAGTCGAGTTACCAACAAGCTTTAATCCGAATCAAGCAAGGATCAAATTCAGTACAGGACAATGTGTGAAAGAAGTATTATGTGATATTGCTCCCACGAACTCTTGTCATCTTCTTTTGAGATGGTATGGCTTCATTTTAAGACGCTCAATCATGATGAACGTTCCCTTTATTTGAGGCATGAGGAAATGAAATGAAGTTGAAATTTATGACACCAAGACAAGCCAGTAAGGATGAACATAGGCTGAAGGAGAAAATAGAAAAGAAAGAATAGAAAAAGAAGAAATATAAACTGCAGAAGGAAGGGAAATTGAAGAAAAAGAAAAGGAAGAAAAGATAAAGGAGATGGAAAAGGAAGTAGAGAAACAAATTGTTTAATCGAAGGCCACCCATGTTTAGTTGCATTCGTTTACGAAAGCGACAACAATGTTGTAAGCCAAAGATTGGTGGAGAAAGTCGAGTTACCAACAAGCTTTAATCCGAATCAAGCAAGGATCAAATTCAGTACAGGACAATGTGTGAAAGAAGTATTATGTGATATTGCTCCCACGAACTCTTTCATCTTCTTTTGAGATGGTATGGCTTCATTTTAAGACGCTCAATCATGATGAACGTTCCCTTTATTTGAGGCATGAGGACATGAAATGAAGTTGAAATTTATGACACCAAGACAAGCCAGTAAGGATGAACATAGGCTGAAGGAGAAAATAGAAAAGAAGAATAAAAAGAAGAAATATAAACTGCAGAAGGAAGGGAAATTGAAGAAAAAGAAAAGGAAGAAAAGATAAAGGAGATGGAAAAGGAAGTAGAGAAACAAATGTTTAATCGAAGGCCACCCATGTTTAGTTGCATTCGTTTACGAAAGCGACAACAATGTTGTAAGCCAAAGATTGGTGGAGAAAGTCGAGTTACCAACAAGCTTTAATCCGAATCAAGCAAGGATCAAATTCAGTACAGGACAATGTGTGAAAGAAGTATTATGTGATATTGCTCCCACGAACTCTTGTCATCTTCTTTTGAGATGGGTATGGCTTCATTTTAAGACGCTCAATCTGATGAACGTTCCCTTTATTTGAGGCATGAGGACATGAAATGAAGTTGAAATTTATGACACCAAGACAAGCCAGTAAGGATGAACATAGGCTGAAGGAGAAAATAGAAAAAGAAAGAATAGAAAAAGAAGAAATATAAACTGCAGAAGGAAGGGAAATTGAAGAAAAGAAAAGGAAGAAAAGATAAAGGAGATGGAAAAGGAAGTAGAGAAACAAATTGTTTAATCGAAGGCCACCCATGTTTAGTTGCATTCGTTTACGAAAGCGACAACAATGTTGTAAGCCAAAGATTGGTGGAGAAAGTCGAGTTACCAACAAGCTTTAATCCGAATCAAGCAAGGATCAAATTCAGTACAGGACAATGTGTGAAAGAAGTATTATGTGATATTGCTCCCACGAACTCTTGTCATCTTCTTTTGAGATGGTATGGCTTCATTTTAAACGCTCAATCTTGATGAACGTTCCCTTTATTTGAGGCATGAGGACATGAAATGAAGTTGAAATTTATGACACCAAGACAAGCCAGTAAGGATGAACATAGGCTGAAGGAGAAAATAGAAAAGAAAGAATAAAAAGAAGAAATATAAACTGCAGAAGGAAGGGAAATTGAAGAAAAAGAAAAGGAAGAAAAGATAAAGGAGATGGAAAAGGAAGTAGAGAAACAAATTGTTTAATCGAAGGCCACCCATGTTTAGTTGCATTCGTTTACGAAAGCGACAACAATGTTGTAAGCCAAAGATTGGTGGAGAAAGTCGAGTTACCAACAAGCTTTAATCCGAATCAAGCAAGGATCAAATTCAGTACAGGACAATGTGTGAAAGAAGTATTATGTGATATTGCTCCCACGAACTCTTGTCATCTTCTTTTGAGATGGTATGGCTTCATTTTAAGACGCTCAATCATGATGAACGTTCCCTTTATTTGAGGCATGAGGAATGAAATGAAGTTGAAATTTATGACACCAAGACAAGCCAGTAAGGATGAACATAGGCTGAAGGAGAAAATAGAAAAAGAAAGAATAGAAAAAGAAGAAATATAAACTGCAGAAGGAAGGGAAATTGAAGAAAAAGAAAAGGAAGAAAAGATAAAGGAGATGGAAAAGGAAGTAGAGAAACAAATTGTTTAATCGAAGGCCACCCATGTTTAGTTGCATTCGTTTACGAAAGCGACAACAATGTTGTAAGCCAAAGATTGGTGGAGAAAGTCGAGTTACCAACAAGCTTTAATCCGAATCAAGCAAGGATCAAATTCAGTACAGGACAATGTGTGAAAGAAGTATTATGTGATATTGCTCCCACGAACTCTTGTCATCTTCTTTTGAGATGGTATGGCTTCATTTTAAGACGCTCAATCATGATGAACGTTCCCTTTATTTGAGGCATGAGGACATGAAATGAAGTTGAAATTTATGACACCAAGACAAGCCAGTAAGGATGAACATAGGCTGAAGGAGAAAATAGAAAAAGAAAGAATAAAAAAGAAGAAATATAAACTGCAGAAGGAAGGGAAATTGAAGAAAAAGAAAAGGAAGAAAAGATAAAGGAGATGGAAAAGGAAGTAGAGAAACAAATGTTTAATCGAAGGCCACCCATGTTTAGTTGCATTCGTTTACGAAAGCGACAACAATGTTGTAAGCCAAAGATTGGTGGAGAAAGTCGAGTTACCAACAAGCTTTAATCCGAATCAAGCAAGGATCAAATTCAGTACAGGACAATGTGTGAAAGAAGTATTATGTGATATTGCTCCCACGAACTCTTGTCATCTTCTTTTGAGATGGTATGGCTTCATTTTAAACGCTCAATCTTGATGAACGTTCCCTTTATTTGAGGCATGAGGACATGAAATGAAGTTGAAATTTATGACACCAAGACAAGCCAGTAAGGATGAACATAGGCTGAAGGAGAAAATAGAAAAAGAAAGAATAAAAAAGAAGAAATATAAACTGCAGAAGGAAGGGAAATTGAAGAAAAGAAAAGGAAGAAAAGATAAAGGAGATGGAAAAGGAAGTAGAGAAACAAATGTTTAATCGAAGGCCACCCATGTTTAGTTGCATTCGTTTACGAAAGCGACAACAATGTTGTAAGCCAAAGATTGGTGGAGAAAGTCGAGTTACCAACAAGCTTTAATCCGAATCAAGCAAGGATCAAATTCAGTACAGGACAATGTGTGAAAGAAGTATTATGTGATATTGCTCCCACGAACTCTTGTCATCTTCTTTTGAGATGGTATGGCTTCATTTTAAGACGCTCAATCATGATGAACGTTCCCTTTATTTGAGGCATGAGGGAATGAAATGAAGTTGAAATTTATGACACCAAGACAAGCCAGTAAGGATGAACATAGGCTGAAGGAGAAAATAGAAAAGAAAGAATAAAAAAGAAGAAATATAAACTGCAGAAGGAAGGGAAATTGAAGAAAAAGAAAAGGAAGAAAAGATAAAGGAGATGGAAAAGGAAGTAGAGAAACAAATTGTTTAATCGAAGGCCACCCATGTTTAGTTGCATTCGTTTACGAAAGCGACAACAATGTTGTAAGCCAAAGATTGGTGGAGAAAGTCGAGTTACCAACAAGCTTTAATCCGAATCAAGCAAGGATCAAATTCAGTACAGGACAATGTGTGAAAGAAGTATTATGTGATATTGCTCCCACGAACTCTTGTCATCTTCTTTTGAGATGGTATGGCTTCATTTTAAACGCTCAATCTTGATGAACGTTCCCTTTATTTGAGGCATGAGGACATGAAATGAAGTTGAAATTTATGACACCAAGACAAGCCAGTAAGGATGAACATAGGCTGAAGGAGAAAATAGAAAAGAAGAATAAAAAGAAGAAATATAAACTGCAGAAGGAAGGGAAATTGAAGAAAAAGAAAAGGAAGAAAAGATAAAGGAGATGGAAAAGGAAGTAGAGAAACAAATTGTTTAATCGAAGGCCACCCATGTTTAGTTGCATTCGTTTACGAAAGCGACAACAATGTTGTAAGCCAAAGATTGGTGGAGAAAGTCGAGTTACCAACAAGCTTTAATCCGAATCAAGCAAGGATCAAATTCAGTACAGGACAATGTGTGAAAGAAGTATTATGTGATATTGCTCCCACGAACTCTTGTCATCTTCTTTTGAGATGGGTATGGCTTCATTTTAAGACGCTCAATCTGATGAACGTTCCCTTTATTTGAGGCATGAGGACATGAAATGAAGTTGAAATTTATGACACCAAGACAAGCCAGTAAGGATGAACATAGGCTGAAGGAGAAAATAGAAAAAGAAAGAATAGAAAAAGAAGAAATATAAACTGCAGAAGGAAGGGAAATTGAAGAAAAAGAAAAGGAAGAAAAGATAAAGGAGATGGAAAAGGAAGTAGAGAAACAAATGTTTAATCGAAGGCCACCCATGTTTAGTTGCATTCGTTTACGAAAGCGACAACAATGTTGTAAGCCAAAGATTGGTGGAGAAAGTCGAGTTACCAACAAGCTTTAATCCGAATCAAGCAAGGATCAAATTCAGTACAGGACAATGTGTGAAAGAAGTATTATGTGATATTGCTCCCACGAACTCTTTCATCTTCTTTTGAGATGGGTATGGCTTCATTTTAAGACGCTCAATCTGATGAACGTTCCCTTTATTTGAGGCATGAGGACATGAAATGAAGTTGAAATTTATGACACCAAGACAAGCCAGTAAGGATGAACATAGGCTGAAGGAGAAAATAGAAAAGAAAGAATAAAAAAGAAGAAATATAAACTGCAGAAGGAAGGGAAATTGAAGAAAAAGAAAAGGAAGAAAAGATAAAGGAGATGGAAAAGGAAGTAGAGAAACAAATTGTTTAATCGAAGGCCACCCATGTTTAGTTGCATTCGTTTACGAAAGCGACAACAATGTTGTAAGCCAAAGATTGGTGGAGAAAGTCGAGTTACCAACAAGCTTTAATCCGAATCAAGCAAGGATCAAATTCAGTACAGGACAATGTGTGAAAGAAGTATTATGTGATATTGCTCCCACGAACTCTTGTCATCTTCTTTTGAGATGGTATGGCTTCATTTTAAACGCTCAATCATGATGAACGTTCCCTTTATTTGAGGCATGAGGACATGAAATGAAGTTGAAATTTATGACACCAAGACAAGCCAGTAAGGATGAACATAGGCTGAAGGAGAAAATAGAAAAGAAAGAATAGAAAAAGAAGAAATATAAACTGCAGAAGGAAGGGAAATTGAAGAAAAAGAAAAGGAAGAAAAGATAAAGGAGATGGAAAAGGAAGTAGAGAAACAAATTGTTTAATCGAAGGCCACCCATGTTTAGTTGCATTCGTTTACGAAAGCGACAACAATGTTGTAAGCCAAAGATTGGTGGAGAAAGTCGAGTTACCAACAAGCTTTAATCCGAATCAAGCAAGGATCAAATTCAGTACAGGACAATGTGTGAAAGAAGTATTATGTGATATTGCTCCCACGAACTCTTTCATCTTCTTTTGAGATGGTATGGCTTCATTTTAAGACGCTCAATCATGATGAACGTTCCCTTTATTTGAGGCATGAGGACATGAAATGAAGTTGAAATTTATGACACCAAGACAAGCCAGTAAGGATGAACATAGGCTGAAGGAGAAAATAGAAAAGAAAGAATAAAAAGAAGAAATATAAACTGCAGAAGGAAGGGAAATTGAAGAAAAGAAAAGGAAGAAAAGATAAAGGAGATGGAAAAGGAAGTAGAGAAACAAATGTTTAATCGAAGGCCACCCATGTTTAGTTGCATTCGTTTACGAAAGCGACAACAATGTTGTAAGCCAAAGATTGGTGGAGAAAGTCGAGTTACCAACAAGCTTTAATCCGAATCAAGCAAGGATCAAATTCAGTACAGGACAATGTGTGAAAGAAGTATTATGTGATATTGCTCCCACGAACTCTTGTCATCTTCTTTTGAGATGGTATGGCTTCATTTTAAGACGCTCAATCATGATGAACGTTCCCTTTATTTGAGGCATGAGGGAAATGAAATGAAGTTGAAATTTATGACACCAAGACAAGCCAGTAAGGATGAACATAGGCTGAAGGAGAAAATAGAAAAAGAAAGAATAAAAAAGAAGAAATATAAACTGCAGAAGGAAGGGAAATTGAAGAAAAAGAAAAGGAAGAAAAGATAAAGGAGATGGAAAAGGAAGTAGAGAAACAAATGTTTAATCGAAGGCCACCCATGTTTAGTTGCATTCGTTTACGAAAGCGACAACAATGTTGTAAGCCAAAGATTGGTGGAGAAAGTCGAGTTACCAACAAGCTTTAATCCGAATCAAGCAAGGATCAAATTCAGTACAGGACAATGTGTGAAAGAAGTATTATGTGATATTGCTCCCACGAACTCTTGTCATCTTCTTTTGAGATGGTATGGCTTCATTTTAAGACGCTCAATCTGATGAACGTTCCCTTTATTTGAGGCATGAGGAATGAAATGAAGTTGAAATTTATGACACCAAGACAAGCCAGTAAGGATGAACATAGGCTGAAGGAGAAAATAGAAAAAGAAAGAATAAAAAGAAGAAATATAAACTGCAGAAGGAAGGGAAATTGAAGAAAAAGAAAAGGAAGAAAAGATAAAGGAGATGGAAAAGGAAGTAGAGAAACAAATGTTTAATCGAAGGCCACCCATGTTTAGTTGCATTCGTTTACGAAAGCGACAACAATGTTGTAAGCCAAAGATTGGTGGAGAAAGTCGAGTTACCAACAAGCTTTAATCCGAATCAAGCAAGGATCAAATTCAGTACAGGACAATGTGTGAAAGAAGTATTATGTGATATTGCTCCCACGAACTCTTGTCATCTTCTTTTGAGATGGGTATGGCTTCATTTTAAGACGCTCAATCATGATGAACGTTCCCTTTATTTGAGGCATGAGGAAATGAAATGAAGTTGAAATTTATGACACCAAGACAAGCCAGTAAGGATGAACATAGGCTGAAGGAGAAAATAGAAAAAGAAAGAATAAAAAAGAAGAAATATAAACTGCAGAAGGAAGGGAAATTGAAGAAAAAGAAAAGGAAGAAAAGATAAAGGAGATGGAAAAGGAAGTAGAGAAACAAATTGTTTAATCGAAGGCCACCCATGTTTAGTTGCATTCGTTTACGAAAGCGACAACAATGTTGTAAGCCAAAGATTGGTGGAGAAAGTCGAGTTACCAACAAGCTTTAATCCGAATCAAGCAAGGATCAAATTCAGTACAGGACAATGTGTGAAAGAAGTATTATGTGATATTGCTCCCACGAACTCTTGTCATCTTCTTTTGAGATGGTATGGCTTCATTTTAAGACGCTCAATCTGATGAACGTTCCCTTTATTTGAGGCATGAGGACATGAAATGAAGTTGAAATTTATGACACCAAGACAAGCCAGTAAGGATGAACATAGGCTGAAGGAGAAAATAGAAAAGAAAGAATAAAAAGAAGAAATATAAACTGCAGAAGGAAGGGAAATTGAAGAAAAAGAAAAGGAAGAAAAGATAAAGGAGATGGAAAAGGAAGTAGAGAAACAAATGTTTAATCGAAGGCCACCCATGTTTAGTTGCATTCGTTTACGAAAGCGACAACAATGTTGTAAGCCAAAGATTGGTGGAGAAAGTCGAGTTACCAACAAGCTTTAATCCGAATCAAGCAAGGATCAAATTCAGTACAGGACAATGTGTGAAAGAAGTATTATGTGATATTGCTCCCACGAACTCTTGTCATCTTCTTTTGAGATGGTATGGCTTCATTTTAAACGCTCAATCTGATGAACGTTCCCTTTATTTGAGGCATGAGGACATGAAATGAAGTTGAAATTTATGACACCAAGACAAGCCAGTAAGGATGAACATAGGCTGAAGGAGAAAATAGAAAAGAAAGAATAAAAAAGAAGAAATATAAACTGCAGAAGGAAGGGAAATTGAAGAAAAAGAAAAGGAAGAAAAGATAAAGGAGATGGAAAAGGAAGTAGAGAAACAAATGTTTAATCGAAGGCCACCCATGTTTAGTTGCATTCGTTTACGAAAGCGACAACAATGTTGTAAGCCAAAGATTGGTGGAGAAAGTCGAGTTACCAACAAGCTTTAATCCGAATCAAGCAAGGATCAAATTCAGTACAGGACAATGTGTGAAAGAAGTATTATGTGATATTGCTCCCACGAACTCTTTCATCTTCTTTTGAGATGGTATGGCTTCATTTTAAGACGCTCAATCATGATGAACGTTCCCTTTATTTGAGGCATGAGGACATGAAATGAAGTTGAAATTTATGACACCAAGACAAGCCAGTAAGGATGAACATAGGCTGAAGGAGAAAATAGAAAAGAAAGAATAAAAAAGAAGAAATATAAACTGCAGAAGGAAGGGAAATTGAAGAAAAAGAAAAGGAAGAAAAGATAAAGGAGATGGAAAAGGAAGTAGAGAAACAAATGTTTAATCGAAGGCCACCCATGTTTAGTTGCATTCGTTTACGAAAGCGACAACAATGTTGTAAGCCAAAGATTGGTGGAGAAAGTCGAGTTACCAACAAGCTTTAATCCGAATCAAGCAAGGATCAAATTCAGTACAGGACAATGTGTGAAAGAAGTATTATGTGATATTGCTCCCACGAACTCTTGTCATCTTCTTTTGAGATGGTATGGCTTCATTTTAAGACGCTCAATCATGATGAACGTTCCCTTTATTTGAGGCATGAGGAATGAAATGAAGTTGAAATTTATGACACCAAGACAAGCCAGTAAGGATGAACATAGGCTGAAGGAGAAAATAGAAAAGAAAGAATAAAAAGAAGAAATATAAACTGCAGAAGGAAGGGAAATTGAAGAAAAAGAAAAGGAAGAAAAGATAAAGGAGATGGAAAAGGAAGTAGAGAAACAAATTGTTTAATCGAAGGCCACCCATGTTTAGTTGCATTCGTTTACGAAAGCGACAACAATGTTGTAAGCCAAAGATTGGTGGAGAAAGTCGAGTTACCAACAAGCTTTAATCCGAATCAAGCAAGGATCAAATTCAGTACAGGACAATGTGTGAAAGAAGTATTATGTGATATTGCTCCCACGAACTCTTTCATCTTCTTTTGAGATGGTATGGCTTCATTTTAAGACGCTCAATCATGATGAACGTTCCCTTTATTTGAGGCATGAGGACATGAAATGAAGTTGAAATTTATGACACCAAGACAAGCCAGTAAGGATGAACATAGGCTGAAGGAGAAAATAGAAAAGAAAGAATAAAAAAGAAGAAATATAAACTGCAGAAGGAAGGGAAATTGAAGAAAAGAAAAGGAAGAAAAGATAAAGGAGATGGAAAAGGAAGTAGAGAAACAAATGTTTAATCGAAGGCCACCCATGTTTAGTTGCATTCGTTTACGAAAGCGACAACAATGTTGTAAGCCAAAGATTGGTGGAGAAAGTCGAGTTACCAACAAGCTTTAATCCGAATCAAGCAAGGATCAAATTCAGTACAGGACAATGTGTGAAAGAAGTATTATGTGATATTGCTCCCACGAACTCTTTCATCTTCTTTTGAGATGGTATGGCTTCATTTTAAACGCTCAATCTGATGAACGTTCCCTTTATTTGAGGCATGAGGACATGAAATGAAGTTGAAATTTATGACACCAAGACAAGCCAGTAAGGATGAACATAGGCTGAAGGAGAAAATAGAAAAAGAAAGAATAAAAAAGAAGAAATATAAACTGCAGAAGGAAGGGAAATTGAAGAAAAAGAAAAGGAAGAAAAGATAAAGGAGATGGAAAAGGAAGTAGAGAAACAAATGTTTAATCGAAGGCCACCCATGTTTAGTTGCATTCGTTTACGAAAGCGACAACAATGTTGTAAGCCAAAGATTGGTGGAGAAAGTCGAGTTACCAACAAGCTTTAATCCGAATCAAGCAAGGATCAAATTCAGTACAGGACAATGTGTGAAAGAAGTATTATGTGATATTGCTCCCACGAACTCTTGTCATCTTCTTTTGAGATGGTATGGCTTCATTTTAAGACGCTCAATCATGATGAACGTTCCCTTTATTTGAGGCATGAGGAATGAAATGAAGTTGAAATTTATGACACCAAGACAAGCCAGTAAGGATGAACATAGGCTGAAGGAGAAAATAGAAAAAGAAGAATAGAAAAAGAAGAAATATAAACTGCAGAAGGAAGGGAAATTGAAGAAAAAGAAAAGGAAGAAAAGATAAAGGAGATGGAAAAGGAAGTAGAGAAACAAATTGTTTAATCGAAGGCCACCCATGTTTAGTTGCATTCGTTTACGAAAGCGACAACAATGTTGTAAGCCAAAGATTGGTGGAGAAAGTCGAGTTACCAACAAGCTTTAATCCGAATCAAGCAAGGATCAAATTCAGTACAGGACAATGTGTGAAAGAAGTATTATGTGATATTGCTCCCACGAACTCTTTCATCTTCTTTTGAGATGGTATGGCTTCATTTTAAACGCTCAATCTGATGAACGTTCCCTTTATTTGAGGCATGAGGACATGAAATGAAGTTGAAATTTATGACACCAAGACAAGCCAGTAAGGATGAACATAGGCTGAAGGAGAAAATAGAAAAAGAAAGAATAAAAAAGAAGAAATATAAACTGCAGAAGGAAGGGAAATTGAAGAAAAGAAAAGGAAGAAAAGATAAAGGAGATGGAAAAGGAAGTAGAGAAACAAATGTTTAATCGAAGGCCACCCATGTTTAGTTGCATTCGTTTACGAAAGCGACAACAATGTTGTAAGCCAAAGATTGGTGGAGAAAGTCGAGTTACCAACAAGCTTTAATCCGAATCAAGCAAGGATCAAATTCAGTACAGGACAATGTGTGAAAGAAGTATTATGTGATATTGCTCCCACGAACTCTTTCATCTTCTTTTGAGATGGTATGGCTTCATTTTAAACGCTCAATCTGATGAACGTTCCCTTTATTTGAGGCATGATGGACATGAAAGGAAGTTGAAATTTATGACACCAAGACAAGCCAGTAAGGATGAACATAGGCTGAAGGAGAAAATAGAAAAGAAAGAATAGAAAAAGAAGAAATATAAACTGCAGAAGGAAGGGAAATTGAAGAAAAAGAAAAGGAAGAAAAGATAAAGGAGATGGAAAAGGAAGTAGAGAAACAAATGTTTAATCGAAGGCCACCCATGTTTAGTTGCATTCGTTTACGAAAGCGACAACAATGTTGTAAGCCAAAGATTGGTGGAGAAAGTCGAGTTACCAACAAGCTTTAATCCGAATCAAGCAAGGATCAAATTCAGTACAGGACAATGTGTGAAAGAAGTATTATGTGATATTGCTCCCACGAACTCTTGTCATCTTCTTTTGAGATGGTATGGCTTCATTTTAAACGCTCAATCTGATGAACGTTCCCTTTATTTGAGGCATGAGGACATGAAATGAAGTTGAAATTTATGACACCAAGACAAGCCAGTAAGGATGAACATAGGCTGAAGGAGAAAATAGAAAAAGAAAGAATAGAAAAAGAAGAAATATAAACTGCAGAAGGAAGGGAAATTGAAGAAAAAGAAAAGGAAGAAAAGATAAAGGAGATGGAAAAGGAAGTAGAGAAACAAATGTTTAATCGAAGGCCACCCATGTTTAGTTGCATTCGTTTACGAAAGCGACAACAATGTTGTAAGCCAAAGATTGGTGGAGAAAGTCGAGTTACCAACAAGCTTTAATCCGAATCAAGCAAGGATCAAATTCAGTACAGGACAATGTGTGAAAGAAGTATTATGTGATATTGCTCCCACGAACTCTTTCATCTTCTTTTGAGATGGTATGGCTTCATTTTAAACGCTCAATCTGATGAACGTTCCCTTTATTTGAGGCATGAGGACATGAAATGAAGTTGAAATTTATGACACCAAGACAAGCCAGTAAGGATGAACATAGGCTGAAGGAGAAAATAGAAAAGAAAGAATAAAAAGAAGAAATATAAACTGCAGAAGGAAGGGAAATTGAAGAAAAAGAAAAGGAAGAAAGATAAAGGAGATGGAAAAGGAAGTAGAGAAACAAATTGTTTAATCGAAGGCCACCCATGTTTAGTTGCATTCGTTTACGAAAGCGACAACAATGTTGTAAGCCAAAGATTGGTGGAGAAAGTCGAGTTACCAACAAGCTTTAATCCGAATCAAGCAAGGATCAAATTCAGTACAGGACAATGTGTGAAAGAAGTATTATGTGATATTGCTCCCACGAACTCTTGTCATCTTCTTTTGAGATGGTATGGCTTCATTTTAAGACGCTCAATCATGATGAACGTTCCCTTTATTTGAGGCATGAGGACATGAAATGAAGTTGAAATTTATGACACCAAGACAAGCCAGTAAGGATGAACATAGGCTGAAGGAGAAAATAGAAAAAGAAAGAATAGAAAAAGAAGAAATATAAACTGCAGAAGGAAGGGAAATTGAAGAAAAAGAAAAGGAAGAAAAGATAAAGGAGATGGAAAAGGAAGTAGAGAAACAAATTGTTTAATCGAAGGCCACCCATGTTTAGTTGCATTCGTTTACGAAAGCGACAACAATGTTGTAAGCCAAAGATTGGTGGAGAAAGTCGAGTTACCAACAAGCTTTAATCCGAATCAAGCAAGGATCAAATTCAGTACAGGACAATGTGTGAAAGAAGTATTATGTGATATTGCTCCCACGAACTCATTGTCATCTTCTTTTGAGATGGGTATGGCTTCATTTTAAAGACGCTCAATCATTGGATGAACGTTCCCTTTATTTGAGGCATGATGGGACAATGAAATGGAAGTTGAAATTTATGACACCAAGACAAGCCAGTAAGATGAACATAGGCTGAAGGAGAAAATAGAAAAAGAAAGAATAGAAAAAGAAGAAATATAAACTGCAGAAGGAAGGGAAATTGAAGAAAAAGAAAAGGAAGAAAAGATAAAGGAGATGGAAAAGGAAGTAGAGAAACAAATGTTTAATCGAAGGCCACCCATGTTTAGTTGCATTCGTTTACGAAAGCGACAACAATGTTGTAAGCCAAAGATTGGTGGAGAAAGTCGAGTTACCAACAAGCTTTAATCCGAATCAAGCAAGGATCAAATTCAGTACAGGACAATGTGTGAAAGAAGTATTATGTGATATTGCTCCCACGAACTCTTGTCATCTTCTTTTGAGATGGTATGGCTTCATTTTAAGACGCTCAATCTGATGAACGTTCCCTTTATTTGAGGCATGAGGACATGAAATGAAGTTGAAATTTATGACACCAAGACAAGCCAGTAAGGATGAACATAGGCTGAAGGAGAAAATAGAAAAGAAAGAATAGAAAAGAAGAAATATAAACTGCAGAAGGAAGGGAAATTGAAGAAAAAGAAAAGGAAGAAAAGATAAAGGAGATGGAAAAGGAAGTAGAGAAACAAATTGTTTAATCGAAGGCCACCCATGTTTAGTTGCATTCGTTTACGAAAGCGACAACAATGTTGTAAGCCAAAGATTGGTGGAGAAAGTCGAGTTACCAACAAGCTTTAATCCGAATCAAGCAAGGATCAAATTCAGTACAGGACAATGTGTGAAAGAAGTATTATGTGATATTGCTCCCACGAACTCTTGTCATCTTCTTTTGAGATGGTATGGCTTCATTTTAAGACGCTCAATCATGATGAACGTTCCCTTTATTTGAGGCATGAGGAATGAAATGAAGTTGAAATTTATGACACCAAGACAAGCCAGTAAGGATGAACATAGGCTGAAGGAGAAAATAGAAAAAGAAAGAATAGAAAAAGAAGAAATATAAACTGCAGAAGGAAGGGAAATTGAAGAAAAAGAAAAGGAAGAAAAGATAAAGGAGATGGAAAAGGAAGTAGAGAAACAAATTGTTTAATCGAAGGCCACCCATGTTTAGTTGCATTCGTTTACGAAAGCGACAACAATGTTGTAAGCCAAAGATTGGTGGAGAAAGTCGAGTTACCAACAAGCTTTAATCCGAATCAAGCAAGGATCAAATTCAGTACAGGACAATGTGTGAAAGAAGTATTATGTGATATTGCTCCCACGAACTCTTTCATCTTCTTTTGAGATGGTATGGCTTCATTTTAAGACGCTCAATCTGATGAACGTTCCCTTTATTTGAGGCATGAGGACATGAAATGAAGTTGAAATTTATGACACCAAGACAAGCCAGTAAGGATGAACATAGGCTGAAGGAGAAAATAGAAAAGAAAGAATAAAAAAGAAGAAATATAAACTGCAGAAGGAAGGGAAATTGAAGAAAAAGAAAAGGAAGAAAAGATAAAGGAGATGGAAAAGGAAGTAGAGAAACAAATTGTTTAATCGAAGGCCACCCATGTTTAGTTGCATTCGTTTACGAAAGCGA
Source organism: Vigna unguiculata (assembly GCF_004118075.2). Taxonomy (NCBI): domain Eukaryota; kingdom Viridiplantae; phylum Streptophyta; class Magnoliopsida; order Fabales; family Fabaceae; genus Vigna; species Vigna unguiculata. Next base: position 10,492 of record NW_021011440.1, on the reverse strand, counting down.
CAACAATGTTGTAAGCCAAAGATTGGTGGAGAAAGTCGAGTTACCAACAAGCTTTAATCCGAATCAAGCAAGGATCAAATTCAGTACAGGACAATGTGTGAAAGAAGTATTATGTGATATTGCTCCCACGAACTCTTTCATCTTCTTTTGAGATGGTATGGCTTCATTTTAAGACGCTCAATCTGATGAACGTTCCCTTTATTTGAGGCATGAGGACATGAAATGAAGTTGAAATTTATGACACCAAGACAAGCCAGTAAGGATGAACATAGGCTGAAGGAGAAAATAGAAAAGAAGAATAAAAAAGAAGAAATATAAACTGCAGAAGGAAGGGAAATTGAAGAAAAAGAAAAGGAAGAAAGATAAAGGAGATGGAAAAGGAAGTAGAGAAACAAATTGTTTAATCGAAGGCCACCCATGTTTAGTTGCATTCGTTTACGAAAGCGACAACAATGTTGTAAGCCAAAGATTGGTGGAGAAAGTCGAGTTACCAACAAGCTTTAATCCGAATCAAGCAAGGATCAAATTCAGTACAGGACAATGTGTGAAAGAAGTATTATGTGATATTGCTCCCACGAACTCTTGTCATCTTCTTTTGAGATGGGTATGGCTTCATTTTAAGACGCTCAATCATGATGAACGTTCCCTTTATTTGAGGCATGAGGACATGAAATGAAGTTGAAATTTATGACACCAAGACAAGCCAGTAAGGATGAACATAGGCTGAAGGAGAAAATAGAAAAGAAAGAATAGAAAAAGAAGAAATATAAACTGCAGAAGGAAGGGAAATTGAAGAAAAAGAAAAGGAAGAAAAGATAAAGGAGATGGAAAAGGAAGTAGAGAAACAAATTGTTTAATCGAAGGCCACCCATGTTTAGTTGCATTCGTTTACGAAAGCGACAACAATGTTGTAAGCCAAAGATTGGTGGAGAAAGTCGAGTTACCAACAAGCTTTAATCCGAATCAAGCAAGGATCAAATTCAGTACAGGACAATGTGTGAAAGAAGTATTATGTGATATTGCTCCCACGAACTCTTTCATCTTCTTTTGAGATGGTATGGCTTCATTTTAAGACGCTCAATCTGATGAACGTTCCCTTTATTTGAGGCATGAGGACATGAAATGAAGTTGAAATTTATGACACCAAGACAAGCCAGTAAGGATGAACATAGGCTGAAGGAGAAAATAGAAAAAGAAAGAATAGAAAAAGAAGAAATATAAACTGCAGAAGGAAGGGAAATTGAAGAAAAAGAAAAGGAAGAAAAGATAAAGGAGATGGAAAAGGAAGTAGAGAAACAAATGTTTAATCGAAGGCCACCCATGTTTAGTTGCATTCGTTTACGAAAGCGACAACAATGTTGTAAGCCAAAGATTGGTGGAGAAAGTCGAGTTACCAACAAGCTTTAATCCGAATCAAGCAAGGATCAAATTCAGTACAGGACAATGTGTGAAAGAAGTATTATGTGATATTGCTCCCACGAACTCTTGTCATCTTCTTTTGAGATGGGTATGGCTTCATTTTAAACGCTCAATCTGATGAACGTTCCCTTTATTTGAGGCATGAGGACATGAAATGAAGTTGAAATTTATGACACCAAGACAAGCCAGTAAGGATGAACATAGGCTGAAGGAGAAAATAGAAAAAGAAAGAATAGAAAAAGAAGAAATATAAACTGCAGAAGGAAGGGAAATTGAAGAAAAAGAAAAGGAAGAAAAGATAAAGGAGATGGAAAAGGAAGTAGAGAAACAAATTGTTTAATCGAAGGCCACCCATGTTTAGTTGCATTCGTTTACGAAAGCGACAACAATGTTGTAAGCCAAAGATTGGTGGAGAAAGTCGAGTTACCAACAAGCTTTAATCCGAATCAAGCAAGGATCAAATTCAGTACAGGACAATGTGTGAAAGAAGTATTATGTGATATTGCTCCCACGAACTCTTGTCATCTTCTTTTGAGATGGGTATGGCTTCATTTTAAGACGCTCAATCATGATGAACGTTCCCTTTATTTGAGGCATGAGGGAATGAAATGAAGTTGAAATTTATGACACCAAGACAAGCCAGTAAGGATGAACATAGGCTGAAGGAGAAAATAGAAAAAGAAAGAATAGAAAAAGAAGAAATATAAACTGCAGAAGGAAGGGAAATTGAAGAAAAAGAAAAGGAAGAAAAGATAAAGGAGATGGAAAAGGAAGTAGAGAAACAAATTGTTTAATCGAAGGCCACCCATGTTTAGTTGCATTCGTTTACGAAAGCGACAACAATGTTGTAAGCCAAAGATTGGTGGAGAAAGTCGAGTTACCAACAAGCTTTAATCCGAATCAAGCAAGGATCAAATTCAGTACAGGACAATGTGTGAAAGAAGTATTATGTGATATTGCTCCCACGAACTCTTGTCATCTTCTTTTGAGATGGTATGGCTTCATTTTAAGACGCTCAATCTGATGAACGTTCCCTTTATTTGAGGCATGAGGAAATGAAATGAAGTTGAAATTTATGACACCAAGACAAGCCAGTAAGGATGAACATAGGCTGAAGGAGAAAATAGAAAAAGAAAGAATAGAAAAAGAAGAAATATAAACTGCAGAAGGAAGGGAAATTGAAGAAAAAGAAAAGGAAGAAAAGATAAAGGAGATGGAAAAGGAAGTAGAGAAACAAATGTTTAATCGAAGGCCACCCATGTTTAGTTGCATTCGTTTACGAAAGCGACAACAATGTTGTAAGCCAAAGATTGGTGGAGAAAGTCGAGTTACCAACAAGCTTTATCCGAATCAAGCAAGGATCAAATTCAGTACAGGACAATGTGTGAAAGAAGTATTATGTGATATTGCTCCCACGAACTCTTGTCATCTTCTTTTGAGATGGGTATGGCTTCATTTTAAGACGCTCAATCATGATGAACGTTCCCTTTATTTGAGGCATGAGGAAATGAAATGAAGTTGAAATTTATGACACCAAGACAAGCCAGTAAGGATGAACATAGGCTGAAGGAGAAAATAGAAAAGAAAGAATAAAAAAGAAGAAATATAAACTGCAGAAGGAAGGGAAATTGAAGAAAAAGAAAAGGAAGAAAAGATAAAGGAGATGGAAAAGGAAGTAGAGAAACAAATGTTTAATCGAAGGCCACCCATGTTTAGTTGCATTCGTTTACGAAAGCGACAACAATGTTGTAAGCCAAAGATTGGTGGAGAAAGTCGAGTTACCAACAAGCTTTAATCCGAATCAAGCAAGGATCAAATTCAGTACAGGACAATGTGTGAAAGAAGTATTATGTGATATTGCTCCCACGAACTCTTGTCATCTTCTTTTGAGATGGTATGGCTTCATTTTAAGACGCTCAATCTGATGAACGTTCCCTTTATTTGAGGCATGAGGACATGAAATGAAGTTGAAATTTATGACACCAAGACAAGCCAGTAAGGATGAACATAGGCTGAAGGAGAAAATAGAAAAAGAAAGAATAGAAAAGAAGAAATATAAACTGCAGAAGGAAGGGAAATTGAAGAAAAAGAAAAGGAAGAAAAGATAAAGGAGATGGAAAAGGAAGTAGAGAAACAAATGTTTAATCGAAGGCCACCCATGTTTAGTTGCATTCGTTTACGAAAGCGACAACAATGTTGTAAGCCAAAGATTGGTGGAGAAAGTCGAGTTACCAACAAGCTTTAATCCGAATCAAGCAAGGATCAAATTCAGTACAGGACAATGTGTGAAAGAAGTATTATGTGATATTGCTCCCACGAACTCTTGTCATCTTCTTTTGAGATGGGTATGGCTTCATTTTAAGACGCTCAATCATGATGAACGTTCCCTTTATTTGAGGCATGAGGGAAATGAAATGAAGTTGAAATTTATGACACCAAGACAAGCCAGTAAGGATGAACATAGGCTGAAGGAGAAAATAGAAAAAGAAAGAATAGAAAAAGAAGAAATATAAACTGCAGAAGGAAGGGAAATTGAAGAAAAAGAAAAGGAAGAAAAGATAAAGGAGATGGAAAAGGAAGTAGAGAAACAAATTGTTTAATCGAAGGCCACCCATGTTTAGTTGCATTCGTTTACGAAAGCGACAACAATGTTGTAAGCCAAAGATTGGTGGAGAAAGTCGAGTTACCAACAAGCTTTAATCCGAATCAAGCAAGGATCAAATTCAGTACAGGACAATGTGTGAAAGAAGTATTATGTGATATTGCTCCCACGAACTCTTGTCATCTTCTTTTGAGATGGGTATGGCTTCATTTTAAGACGCTCAATCATGATGAACGTTCCCTTTATTTGAGGCATGAGGGAAATGAAATGAAGTTGAAATTTATGACACCAAGACAAGCCAGTAAGGATGAACATAGGCTGAAGGAGAAAATAGAAAAAGAAAGAATAGAAAAAGAAGAAATATAAACTGCAGAAGGAAGGGAAATTGAAGAAAAAGAAAAGGAAGAAAAGATAAAGGAGATGGAAAAGGAAGTAGAGAAACAAATTGTTTAATCGAAGGCCACCCATGTTTAGTTGCATTCGTTTACGAAAGCGACAACAATGTTGTAAGCCAAAGATTGGTGGAGAAAGTCGAGTTACCAACAAGCTTTAATCCGAATCAAGCAAGGATCAAATTCAGTACAGGACAATGTGTGAAAGAAGTATTATGTGATATTGCTCCCACGAACTCTTGTCATCTTCTTTTGAGATGGGTATGGCTTCATTTTAAGACGCTCAATCATGATGAACGTTCCCTTTATTTGAGGCATGAGGGAAATGAAATGAAGTTGAAATTTATGACACCAAGACAAGCCAGTAAGGATGAACATAGGCTGAAGGAGAAAATAGAAAAGAAAGAATAGAAAAAGAAGAAATATAAACTGCAGAAGGAAGGGAAATTGAAGAAAAAGAAAAGGAAGAAAAGATAAAGGAGATGGAAAAGGAAGTAGAGAAACAAATGTTTAATCGAAGGCCACCCATGTTTAGTTGCATTCGTTTACGAAAGCGACAACAATGTTGTAAGCCAAAGATTGGTGGAGAAAGTCGAGTTACCAACAAGCTTTAATCCGAATCAAGCAAGGATCAAATTCAGTACAGGACAATGTGTGAAAGAAGTATTATGTGATATTGCTCCCACGAACTCTTGTCATCTTCTTTTGAGATGGGTATGGCTTCATTTTAAGACGCTCAATCATGATGAACGTTCCCTTTATTTGAGGCATGAGGGAAATGAAATGAAGTTGAAATTTATGACACCAAGACAAGCCAGTAAGGATGAACATAGGCTGAAGGAGAAAATAGAAAAAGAAAGAATAGAAAAAGAAGAAATATAAACTGCAGAAGGAAGGGAAATTGAAGAAAAAGAAAAGGAAGAAAAGATAAAGGAGATGGAAAAGGAAGTAGAGAAACAAATTGTTTAATCGAAGGCCACCCATGTTTAGTTGCATTCGTTTACGAAAGCGACAACAATGTTGTAAGCCAAAGATTGGTGGAGAAAGTCGAGTTACCAACAAGCTTTAATCCGAATCAAGCAAGGATCAAATTCAGTACAGGACAATGTGTGAAAGAAGTATTATGTGATATTGCTCCCACGAACTCTTGTCATCTTCTTTTGAGATGGGTATGGCTTCATTTTAAGACGCTCAATCATGATGAACGTTCCCTTTATTTGAGGCATGAGGGAATGAAATGAAGTTGAAATTTATGACACCAAGACAAGCCAGTAAGGATGAACATAGGCTGAAGGAGAAAATAGAAAAAGAAAGAATAGAAAAAGAAGAAATATAAACTGCAGAAGGAAGGGAAATTGAAGAAAAAGAAAAGGAAGAAAAGATAAAGGAGATGGAAAAGGAAGTAGAGAAACAAATTGTTTAATCGAAGGCCACCCATGTTTAGTTGCATTCGTTTACGAAAGCGACAACAATGTTGTAAGCCAAAGATTGGTGGAGAAAGTCGAGTTACCAACAAGCTTTAATCCGAATCAAGCAAGGATCAAATTCAGTACAGGACAATGTGTGAAAGAAGTATTATGTGATATTGCTCCCACGAACTCTTGTCATCTTCTTTTGAGATGGGTATGGCTTCATTTTAAGACGCTCAATCATGATGAACGTTCCCTTTATTTGAGGCATGAGGGAAATGAAATGAAGTTGAAATTTATGACACCAAGACAAGCCAGTAAGGATGAACATAGGCTGAAGGAGAAAATAGAAAAAGAAAGAATAGAAAAAGAAGAAATATAAACTGCAGAAGGAAGGGAAATTGAAGAAAAAGAAAAGGAAGAAAAGATAAAGGAGATGGAAAAGGAAGTAGAGAAACAAATTGTTTAATCGAAGGCCACCCATGTTTAGTTGCATTCGTTTACGAAAGCGACAACAATGTTGTAAGCCAAAGATTGGTGGAGAAAGTCGAGTTACCAACAAGCTTTAATCCGAATCAAGCAAGGATCAAATTCAGTACAGGACAATGTGTGAAAGAAGTATTATGTGATATTGCTCCCACGAACTCTTGTCATCTTCTTTTGAGATGGGTATGGCTTCATTTTAAGACGCTCAATCATGATGAACGTTCCCTTTATTTGAGGCATGAGGGACATGAAATGAAGTTGAAATTTATGACACCAAGACAAGCCAGTAAGGATGAACATAGGCTGAAGGAGAAAATAGAAAAGAAAGAATAAAAAAGAAGAAATATAAACTGCAGAAGGAAGGGAAATTGAAGAAAAAGAAAAGGAAGAAAAGATAAAGGAGATGGAAAAGGAAGTAGAGAAACAAATTGTTTAATCGAAGGCCACCCATGTTTAGTTGCATTCGTTTACGAAAGCGACAACAATGTTGTAAGCCAAAGATTGGTGGAGAAAGTCGAGTTACCAACAAGCTTTAATCCGAATCAAGCAAGGATCAAATTCAGTACAGGACAATGTGTGAAAGAAGTATTATGTGATATTGCTCCCACGAACTCTTGTCATCTTCTTTTGAGATGGGTATGGCTTCATTTTAAGACGCTCAATCATGATGAACGTTCCCTTTATTTGAGGCATGAGGGACATGAAATGAAGTTGAAATTTATGACACCAAGACAAGCCAGTAAGGATGAACATAGGCTGAAGGAGAAAATAGAAAAAGAAAGAATAGAAAAAGAAGAAATATAAACTGCAGAAGGAAGGGAAATTGAAGAAAAAGAAAAGGAAGAAAAGATAAAGGAGATGGAAAAGGAAGTAGAGAAACAAATTGTTTAATCGAAGGCCACCCATGTTTAGTTGCATTCGTTTACGAAAGCGACAACAATGTTGTAAGCCAAAGATTGGTGGAGAAAGTCGAGTTACCAACAAGCTTTAATCCGAATCAAGCAAGGATCAAATTCAGTACAGGACAATGTGTGAAAGAAGTATTATGTGATATTGCTCCCACGAACTCTTGTCATCTTCTTTTGAGATGGGTATGGCTTCATTTTAAGACGCTCAATCATGATGAACGTTCCCTTTATTTGAGGCATGAGGGAAATGAAATGAAGTTGAAATTTATGACACCAAGACAAGCCAGTAAGGATGAACATAGGCTGAAGGAGAAAATAGAAAAAGAAAGAATAGAAAAAGAAGAAATATAAACTGCAGAAGGAAGGGAAATTGAAGAAAAAGAAAAGGAAGAAAAGATAAAGGAGATGGAAAAGGAAGTAGAGAAACAAATTGTTTAATCGAAGGCCACCCATGTTTAGTTGCATTCGTTTACGAAAGCGACAACAATGTTGTAAGCCAAAGATTGGTGGAGAAAGTCGAGTTACCAACAAGCTTTAATCCGAATCAAGCAAGGATCAAATTCAGTACAGGACAATGTGTGAAAGAAGTATTATGTGATATTGCTCCCACGAACTCTTGTCATCTTCTTTTGAGATGGGTATGGCTTCATTTTAAGACGCTCAATCATGATGAACGTTCCCTTTATTTGAGGCATGAGGGAAATGAAATGAAGTTGAAATTTATGACACCAAGACAAGCCAGTAAGGATGAACATAGGCTGAAGGAGAAAATAGAAAAAGAAAGAATAAAAAAGAAGAAATATAAACTGCAGAAGGAAGGGAAATTGAAGAAAAAGAAAAGGAAGAAAAGATAAAGGAGATGGAAAAGGAAGTAGAGAAACAAATTGTTTAATCGAAGGCCACCCATGTTTAGTTGCATTCGTTTACGAAAGCGACAACAATGTTGTAAGCCAAAGATTGGTGGAGAAAGTCGAGTTACCAACAAGCTTTAATCCGAATCAAGCAAGGATCAAATTCAGTACAGGACAATGTGTGAAAGAAGTATTATGTGATATTGCTCCCACGAACTCTTGTCATCTTCTTTTGAGATGGGTATGGCTTCATTTTAAGACGCTCAATCTGATGAACGTTCCCTTTATTTGAGGCATGAGGACATGAAAGAAGTTGAAATTTATGACACCAAGACAAGCCAGTAAGGATGAACATAGGCTGAAGGAGAAAATAGAAAAAGAAAGAATAGAAAAAGAAGAAATATAAACTGCAGAAGGAAGGGAAATTGAAGAAAAAGAAAAGGAAGAAAAGATAAAGGAGATGGAAAAGGAAGTAGAGAAACAAATTGTTTAATCGAAGGCCACCCATGTTTAGTTGCATTCGTTTACGAAAGCGACAACAATGTTGTAAGCCAAAGATTGGTGGAGAAAGTCGAGTTACCAACAAGCTTTAATCCGAATCAAGCAAGGATCAAATTCAGTACAGGACAATGTGTGAAAGAAGTATTATGTGATATTGCTCCCACGAACTCTTGTCATCTTCTTTTGAGATGGGTATGGCTTCATTTTAAGACGCTCAATCTGATGAACGTTCCCTTTATTTGAGGCATGAGGACATGAAATGAAGTTGAAATTTATGACACCAAGACAAGCCAGTAAGGATGAACATAGGCTGAAGGAGAAAATAGAAAAAGAAAGAATAGAAAAAGAAGAAATATAAACTGCAGAAGGAAGGGAAATTGAAGAAAAAGAAAAGGAAGAAAAGATAAAGGAGATGGAAAAGGAAGTAGAGAAACAAATGTTTAATCGAAGGCCACCCATGTTTAGTTGCATTCGTTTACGAAAGCGACAACAATGTTGTAAGCCAAAGATTGGTGGAGAAAGTCGAGTTACCAACAAGCTTTAATCCGAATCAAGCAAGGATCAAATTCAGTACAGGACAATGTGTGAAAGAAGTATTATGTGATATTGCTCCCACGAACTCTTGTCATCTTCTTTTGAGATGGGTATGGCTTCATTTTAAGACGCTCAATCATGATGAACGTTCCCTTTATTTGAGGCATGAGGGAAATGAAATGAAGTTGAAATTTATGACACCAAGACAAGCCAGTAAGGATGAACATAGGCTGAAGGAGAAAATAGAAAAAGAAAGAATAGAAAAAGAAGAAATATAAACTGCAGAAGGAAGGGAAATTGAAGAAAAAGAAAAGGAAGAAAAGATAAAGGAGATGGAAAAGGAAGTAGAGAAACAAATTGTTTAATCGAAGGCCACCCATGTTTAGTTGCATTCGTTTACGAAAGCGACAACAATGTTGTAAGCCAAAGATTGGTGGAGAAAGTCGAGTTACCAACAAGCTTTAATCCGAATCAAGCAAGGATCAAATTCAGTACAGGACAATGTGTGAAAGAAGTATTATGTGATATTGCTCCCACGAACTCTTGTCATCTTCTTTTGAGATGGCATGGCTTCATTTTAAGACGCTCAATCTGATGAACGTTCCCTTTATTTGAGGCATGAGGGACATGAAATGAAGTTGAAATTTATGACACCAAGACAAGCCAGTAAGGATGAACATAGGCTGAAGGAGAAAATAGAAAAAGAAAGAATAGAAAAAGAAGAAATATAAACTGCAGAAGGAAGGGAAATTGAAGAAAAAGAAAAGGAAGAAAAGATAAAGGAGATGGAAAAGGAAGTAGAGAAACAAATTGTTTAATCGAAGGCCACCCATGTTTAGTTGCATTCGTTTACGAAAGCGACAACAATGTTGTAAGCCAAAGATTGGTGGAGAAAGTCGAGTTACCAACAAGCTTTAATCCGAATCAAGCAAGGATCAAATTCAGTACAGGACAATGTGTGAAAGAAGTATTATGTGATATTGCTCCCACGAACTCTTGTCATCTTCTTTTGAGATGGCATGGCTTCATTTTAAGACGCTCAATCTGATGAACGTTCCCTTTATTTGAGGCATGAGGACATGAAATGAAGTTGAAATTTATGACACCAAGACAAGCCAGTAAGGATGAACATAGGCTGAAGGAGAAAATAGAAAAAGAAAGAATAGAAAAAGAAGAAATATAAACTGCAGAAGGAAGGGAAATTGAAGAAAAAGAAAAGGAAGAAAAGATAAAGGAGATGGAAAAGGAAGTAGAGAAACAAATGTTTAATCGAAGGCCACCCATGTTTAGTTGCATTCGTTTACGAAAGCGACAACAATGTTGTAAGCCAAAGATTGTGGAGAAACTCAGTTACCAACAAGCTTTATCCGAATCAAGCAAGGATCAAATT
>NW_021011439.1:0-21928 GCF_004118075.2 Vigna unguiculata | reverse complement strand
AGTTCGTGGGAGCAATATCACATAATACTTCTTTCACACATTGTCATGTACTGAATTTGATCCTTGCTTGATTCGGATGAAAGGTTGTTGGTAACTTGAGTTTCTCCACCAATCTTTGGCTTACAACATTGTTGTCGCTTTCGTAAACGAATGCAACTAAACATGGGTGGCCTTCGATTAAACACCTTGTTCTCTACTACCTTTTCCATAATCTTTTTCTTTACTTCCTTTTCTTTTTCTTCAATTTCCCTTCCTTCTGCAGTTTATATTTCTTCTTTTTCAATTCTTTCTTTTTCTATTTTCTCCTTCAACGTATGTTGATCCTTCTTGGCTTGTCTTGGTGTCATAAATTTCAACTTCATTTCATGTCCCTCATGCCTCAAACAAAGGGAACGTTCATCAAGATTGAGCGTTTTAAAATGAAGCCATGCCCATCTCAAAAGAAGATGACAAGAGTTCGTGGGAGCAATATCACATAATACTTCTTTCACACATTGTCATGTACTGAATTTGATCCTTGCTTGATTCGGATGAAAGGTTGTTGGTAACTTGAGTTTCTCCACCAATCTTTGGCTTACAACATTGTTGTCGCTTTCGTAAACGAATGCAACTAAACATGGGTGGCCTTCGATTAAACACCTTGTTCTCTACTACCTTTTCCATAATCTTTTTCTTTACTTCCTTTTCTTTTTCTTCAATTTCCCTTCCTTCTGCAGTTTATATTTCTTCTTTTTCAATTCTTTCTTTTTCTATTTTCTCCTTCAACGTATGTTGATCCTTCTTGGCTTGTCTTGGTGTCATAAATTTCAACTTCATTTCATGTCCCTCATGCCTCAAACAAAGGGAACGTTCATCAAGATTGAGCGTTTTAAAATGAAGCCATGCCCATCTCAAAAGAAGATGACAAGAGTTCGTGGGAGCAATATCACATAATACTTCTTTCACACATTGTCATGTACTGAATTTGATCCTTGCTTGATTCGGATGAAAGGTTGTTGGTAACTTGAGTTTCTCCACCAATCTTTGGCTTACAACATTGTTGTCGCTTTGGTAAACGAATGCAACTAAACATGGGTGGCCTTCGATTAAACACCTTGTTCTCTACTACCTTTTCCATAATCTTTTTCTTTACTTCCTTTTCTTTTTCTTCAATTTCCCTTCCTTCTGCAGTTTATATTTCTTCTTTTTCAATTCTTTCTTTTTCTATTTTCTCCTTCAACGTATGTTGATCCTTCTTGGCTTGTCTTGGTGTCATAAATTTCAACTTCATTTCATGTCCCTCATGCCTCAAACAAAGGGAACGTTCATCAAGATTGAGCGTTTTAAAATGAAGCCATGCCCATCTCAAAGAAGATGACAAGAGTTCGTGGGAGCAATATCACATAATACTTCTTTCACACATTGTCATGTACTGAATTTGATCCTTGCTTGATTCGGATGAAAGGTTGTTGGTAACTTGAGTTTCTCCACCAATCTTTGGCTTACAACATTGTTGTCGCTTTCGTAAACGAATGCAACTAAACATGGGTGGCCTTCGATTAAACACCTTGTTCTCTACTACCTTTTCCATAATCTTTTTCTTTACTTCCTTTTCTTTTTCTTCAATTTCCCTTCCTTCTGCAGTTTATATTTCTTCTTTTTCAATTCTTTCTTTTTCTATTTTCTCCTTCAACGTATGTTGATCCTTCTTGGCTTGTCTTGGTGTCATAAATTTCAACTTCATTTCATGTCCCTCATGCCTCAAACAAAGGGAACGTTCATCAAGATTGAGCGTTTTAAAATGAAGCCATGCCCATCTCAAAGAAGATGACAAGAGTTCGTGGGAGCAATATCACATAATACTTCTTTCACACATTGTCATGTACTGAATTTGATCCTTGCTTGATTCGGATGAAAGGTTGTTGGTAACTTGAGTTTCTCCACCAATCTTTGGCTTACAACATTGTTGTCGCTTTCGTAAACGAATGCAACTAAACATGGGTGGCCTTCGATTAAACACCTTGTTCTCTACTACCTTTTCCATAATCTTTTTCTTTACTTCCTTTTCTTTTTCTTCAATTTCCCTTCCTTCTGCAGTTTATATTTCTTCTTTTTCAATTCTTTCTTTTTCTATTTTCTCCTTCAACGTATGTTGATCCTTCTTGGCTTGTCTTGGTGTCATAAATTTCAACTTCATTTCATGTCCCTCATGCCTCAAACAAAGGGAACGTTCATCAAGATTGAGCGTTTTAAAATGAAGCCATGCCCATCTCAAAGAAGATGACAAGAGTTCGTGGGAGCAATATCACATAATACTTCTTTCACACATTGTCATGTACTGAATTTGATCCTTGCTTGATTCGGATGAAAGGTTGTTGGTAACTTGAGTTTCTCCACCAATCTTTGGCTTACAACATTGTTGTCGCTTTCGTAAACGAATGCAACTAAACATGGGTGGCCTTCGATTAAACACCTTGTTCTCTACTACCTTTTCCATAATCTTTTTCTTTACTTCCTTTTCTTTTTCTTCAATTTCCCTTCCTTCTGCAGTTTATATTTCTTCTTTTTCAATTCTTTCTTTTTCTATTTTCTCCTTCAACGTATGTTGATCCTTCTTGGCTTGTCTTGGTGTCATAAATTTCAACTTCATTTCATGTCCCTCATGCCTCAAACAAAGGGAACGTTCATCAAGATTGAGCGTTTTAAAATGAAGCCATGCCCATCTCAAAAGAAGATGACAAGAGTTCGTGGGAGCAATATCACATAATACTTCTTTCACACATTGTCATGTACTGAATTTGATCCTTGCTTGATTCGGATGAAAGGTTGTTGGTAACTTGAGTTTCTCCACCAATCTTTGGCTTACAACATTGTTGTCGCTTTGGTAAACGAATGCAACTAAACATGGGTGGCCTTCGATTAAACACCTTGTTCTCTACTACCTTTTCCATAATCTTTTTCTTTACTTCCTTTTCTTTTTCTTCAATTTCCCTTCCTTCTGCAGTTTATATTTCTTCTTTTTCAATTCTTTCTTTTTCTATTTTCTCCTTCAACGTATGTTGATCCTTCTTGGCTTGTCTTGGTGTCATAAATTTCAACTTCATTTCATGTCCCTCATGCCTCAAACAAAGGGAACGTTCATCAAGATTGAGCGTTTTAAAATGAAGCCATGCCCATCTCAAAGAAGATGACAAGAGTTCGTGGGAGCAATATCACATAATACTTCTTTCACACATTGTCATGTACTGAATTTGATCCTTGCTTGATTCGGATGAAAGGTTGTTGGTAACTTGAGTTTCTCCACCAATCTTTGGCTTACAACATTGTTGTCGCTTTGGTAAACGAATGCAACTAAACATGGGTGGCCTTCGATTAAACACCTTGTTCTCTACTACCTTTTCCATAATCTTTTTCTTTACTTCCTTTTCTTTTTCTTCAATTTCCCTTCCTTCTGCAGTTTATATTTCTTCTTTTTCAATTCTTTCTTTTTCTATTTTCTCCTTCAACGTATGTTGATCCTTCTTGGCTTGTCTTGGTGTCATAAATTTCAACTTCATTTCATGTCCCTCATGCCTCAAACAAAGGGAACGTTCATCAAGATTGAGCGTTTTAAAATGAAGCCATGCCCATCTCAAAAGAAGATGACAAGAGTTCGTGGGAGCAATATCACATAATACTTCTTTCACACATTGTCATGTACTGAATTTGATCCTTGCTTGATTCGGATGAAAGGTTGTTGGTAACTTGAGTTTCTCCACCAATCTTTGGCTTACAACATTGTTGTCGCTTTCGTAAACGAATGCAACTAAACATGGGTGGCCTTCGATTAAACACCTTGTTCTCTACTACCTTTTCCATAATCTTTTTCTTTACTTCCTTTTCTTTTCTTCAATTTCCCTTCCTTCTGCAGTTTATATTTCTTCTTTTTCAATTCTTTCTTTTTCTATTTTCTCCTTCAACGTATGTTGATCCTTCTTGGCTTGTCTTGGTGTCATAAATTTCAACTTCATTTCATGTCCCTCATGCCTCAAACAAAGGGAACGTTCATCAAGATTGAGCGTTTTAAAATGAAGCCATGCCCATCTCAAAAGAAGATGACAAGAGTTCGTGGGAGCAATATCACATAATACTTCTTTCACACATTGTCATGTACTGAATTTGATCCTTGCTTGATTCGGATGAAAGGTTGTTGGTAACTTGAGTTTCTCCACCAATCTTTGGCTTACAACATTGTTGTCGCTTTCGTAAACGAATGCAACTAAACATGGGTGGCCTTCGATTAAACACCTTGTTCTCTACTACCTTTTCCATAATCTTTTTCTTTACTTCCTTTTCTTTTTCTTCAATTTCCCTTCCTTCTGCAGTTTATATTTCTTCTTTTTCAATTCTTTCTTTTTCTATTTTCTCCTTCAACGTATGTTGATCCTTCTTGGCTTGTCTTGGTGTCATAAATTTCAACTTCATTTCATGTCCCTCATGCCTCAAACAAAGGGAACGTTCATCAAGATTGAGCGTTTTAAAATGAAGCCATGCCCATCTCAAAGAAGATGACAAGAGTTCGTGGGAGCAATATCACATAATACTTCTTTCACACATTGTCATGTACTGAATTTGATCCTTGCTTGATTCGGATGAAAGGTTGTTGGTAACTTGAGTTTCTCCACCAATCTTTGGCTTACAACATTGTTGTCGCTTTCGTAAACGAATGCAACTAAACATGGGTGGCCTTCGATTAAACACCTTGTTCTCTACTACCTTTTCCATAATCTTTTTCTTTACTTCCTTTTCTTTTTCTTCAATTTCCCTTCCTTCTGCAGTTTATATTTCTTCTTTTTCAATTCTTTCTTTTTCTATTTTCTCCTTCAACGTATGTTGATCCTTCTTGGCTTGTCTTGGTGTCATAAATTTCAACTTCATTTCATGTCCCTCATGCCTCAAACAAAGGGAACGTTCATCAAGATTGAGCGTTTTAAAATGAAGCCATGCCCATCTCAAAGAAGATGACAAGAGTTCGTGGGAGCAATATCACATAATACTTCTTTCACACATTGTCATGTACTGAATTTGATCCTTGCTTGATTCGGATGAAAGGTTGTTGGTAACTTGAGTTTCTCCACCAATCTTTGGCTTACAACATTGTTGTCGCTTTCGTAAACGAATGCAACTAAACATGGGTGGCCTTCGATTAAACACCTTGTTCTCTACTACCTTTTCCATAATCTTTTTCTTTACTTCCTTTTCTTTTTCTTCAATTTCCCTTCCTTCTGCAGTTTATATTTCTTCTTTTTCAATTCTTTCTTTTTCTATTTTCTCCTTCAACGTATGTTGATCCTTCTTGGCTTGTCTTGGTGTCATAAATTTCAACTTCATTTCATGTCCCTCATGCCTCAAACAAAGGGAACGTTCATCAAGATTGAGCGTTTTAAAATGAAGCCATGCCCATCTCAAAGAAGATGACAAGAGTTCGTGGGAGCAATATCACATAATACTTCTTTCACACATTGTCATGTACTGAATTTGATCCTTGCTTGATTCGGATGAAAGGTTGTTGGTAACTTGAGTTTCTCCACCAATCTTTGGCTTACAACATTGTTGTCGCTTTCGTAAACGAATGCAACTAAACATGGGTGGCCTTCGATTAAACACCTTGTTCTCTACTACCTTTTCCATAATCTTTTCTTTACTTCCTTTTCTTTTTCTTCAATTTCCCTTCCTTCTGCAGTTTATATTTCTTCTTTTTCAATTCTTTCTTTTTCTATTTTCTCCTTCAACGTATGTTGATCCTTCTTGGCTTGTCTTGGTGTCATAAATTTCAACTTCATTTCATGTCCCTCATGCCTCAAACAAAGGGAACGTTCATCAAGATTGAGCGTTTTAAAATGAAGCCATGCCCATCTCAAAGAAGATGACAAGAGTTCGTGGGAGCAATATCACATAATACTTCTTTCACACATTGTCATGTACTGAATTTGATCCTTGCTTGATTCGGATGAAAGGTTGTTGGTAACTTGAGTTTCTCCACCAATCTTTGGCTTACAACATTGTTGTCGCTTTCGTAAACGAATGCAACTAAACATGGGTGGCCTTCGATTAAACACCTTGTTCTCTACTACCTTTTCCATAATCTTTTTCTTTACTTCCTTTTCTTTTTCTTCAATTTCCCTTCCTTCTGCAGTTTATATTTCTTCTTTTTCAATTCTTTCTTTTTCTATTTTCTCCTTCAACGTATGTTGATCCTTCTTGGCTTGTCTTGGTGTCATAAATTTCAACTTCATTTCATGTCCCTCATGCCTCAAACAAAGGGAACGTTCATCAAGATTGAGCGTTTTAAAATGAAGCCATGCCCATCTCAAAAGAAGATGACAAGAGTTCGTGGGAGCAATATCACATAATACTTCTTTCACACATTGTCATGTACTGAATTTGATCCTTGCTTGATTCGGATGAAAGGTTGTTGGTAACTTGAGTTTCTCCACCAATCTTTGGCTTACAACATTGTTGTCGCTTTGGTAAACGAATGCAACTAAACATGGGTGGCCTTCGATTAAACACCTTGTTCTCTACTACCTTTTCCATAATCTTTTTCTTTACTTCCTTTTCTTTTTCTTCAATTTCCCTTCCTTCTGCAGTTTATATTTCTTCTTTTTCAATTCTTTCTTTTTCTATTTTCTCCTTCAACGTATGTTGATCCTTCTTGGCTTGTCTTGGTGTCATAAATTTCAACTTCATTTCATGTCCCTCATGCCTCAAACAAAGGGAACGTTCATCAAGATTGAGCGTTTTAAAATGAAGCCATGCCCATCTCAAAGAAGATGACAAGAGTTCGTGGGAGCAATATCACATAATACTTCTTTCACACATTGTCATGTACTGAATTTGATCCTTGCTTGATTCGGATGAAAGGTTGTTGGTAACTTGAGTTTCTCCACCAATCTTTGGCTTACAACATTGTTGTCGCTTTCGTAAACGAATGCAACTAAACATGGGTGGCCTTCGATTAAACACCTTGTTCTCTACTACCTTTTCCATAATCTTTTTCTTTACTTCCTTTTCTTTTTCTTCAATTTCCCTTCCTTCTGCAGTTTATATTTCTTCTTTTTCAATTCTTTCTTTTTCTATTTTCTCCTTCAACGTATGTTGATCCTTCTTGGCTTGTCTTGGTGTCATAAATTTCAACTTCATTTCATGTCCCTCATGCCTCAAACAAAGGGAACGTTCATCAAGATTGAGCGTTTTAAAATGAAGCCATGCCCATCTCAAAGAAGATGACAAGAGTTCGTGGGAGCAATATCACATAATACTTCTTTCACACATTGTCATGTACTGAATTTGATCCTTGCTTGATTCGGATGAAAGGTTGTTGGTAACTTGAGTTTCTCCACCAATCTTTGGCTTACAACATTGTTGTCGCTTTGGTAAACGAATGCAACTAAACATGGGTGGCCTTCGATTAAACACCTTGTTCTCTACTACCTTTTCCATAATCTTTTTCTTTACTTCCTTTTCTTTTTCTTCAATTTCCCTTCCTTCTGCAGTTTATATTTCTTCTTTTTCAATTCTTTCTTTTTCTATTTTCTCCTTCAACGTATGTTGATCCTTCTTGGCTTGTCTTGGTGTCATAAATTTCAACTTCATTTCATGTCCCTCATGCCTCAAACAAAGGGAACGTTCATCAAGATTGAGCGTTTTAAAATGAAGCCATGCCCATCTCAAAGAAGATGACAAGAGTTCGTGGGAGCAATATCACATAATACTTCTTTCACACATTGTCATGTACTGAATTTGATCCTTGCTTGATTCGGATGAAAGGTTGTTGGTAACTTGAGTTTCTCCACCAATCTTTGGCTTACAACATTGTTGTCGCTTTCGTAAACGAATGCAACTAAACATGGGTGGCCTTCGATTAAACACCTTGTTCTCTACTACCTTTTCCATAATCTTTTTCTTTACTTCCTTTTCTTTTTCTTCAATTTCCCTTCCTTCTGCAGTTTATATTTCTTCTTTTTCAATTCTTTCTTTTTCTATTTTCTCCTTCAACGTATGTTGATCCTTCTTGGCTTGTCTTGGTGTCATAAATTTCAACTTCATTTCATGTCCCTCATGCCTCAAACAAAGGGAACGTTCATCAAGATTGAGCGTTTTAAAATGAAGCCATGCCCATCTCAAAGAAGATGACAAGAGTTCGTGGGAGCAATATCACATAATACTTCTTTCACACATTGTCATGTACTGAATTTGATCCTTGCTTGATTCGGATGAAAGGTTGTTGGTAACTTGAGTTTCTCCACCAATCTTTGGCTTACAACATTGTTGTCGCTTTCGTAAACGAATGCAACTAAACATGGGTGGCCTTCGATTAAACACCTTGTTCTCTACTACCTTTTCCATAATCTTTTTCTTTACTTCCTTTTCTTTTTCTTCAATTTCCCTTCCTTCTGCAGTTTATATTTCTTCTTTTTCAATTCTTTCTTTTTCTATTTTCTCCTTCAACGTATGTTGATCCTTCTTGGCTTGTCTTGGTGTCATAAATTTCAACTTCATTTCATGTCCCTCATGCCTCAAACAAAGGGAACGTTCATCAAGATTGAGCGTTTTAAAATGAAGCCATGCCCATCTCAAAGAAGATGACAAGAGTTCGTGGGAGCAATATCACATAATACTTCTTTCACACATTGTCATGTACTGAATTTGATCCTTGCTTGATTCGGATGAAAGGTTGTTGGTAACTTGAGTTTCTCCACCAATCTTTGGCTTACAACATTGTTGTCGCTTTCGTAAACGAATGCAACTAAACATGGGTGGCCTTCGATTAAACACCTTGTTCTCTACTACCTTTTCCATAATCTTTTTCTTTACTTCCTTTTCTTTTTCTTCAATTTCCCTTCCTTCTGCAGTTTATATTTCTTCTTTTTCAATTCTTTCTTTTTCTATTTTCTCCTTCAACGTATGTTGATCCTTCTTGGCTTGTCTTGGTGTCATAAATTTCAACTTCATTTCATGTCCCTCATGCCTCAAACAAAGGGAACGTTCATCAAGATTGAGCGTTTTAAAATGAAGCCATGCCCATCTCAAAAGAAGATGACAAGAGTTCGTGGGAGCAATATCACATAATACTTCTTTCACACATTGTCATGTACTGAATTTGATCCTTGCTTGATTCGGATGAAAGGTTGTTGGTAACTTGAGTTTCTCCACCAATCTTTGGCTTACAACATTGTTGTCGCTTTCGTAAACGAATGCAACTAAACATGGGTGGCCTTCGATTAAACACCTTGTTCTCTACTACCTTTTCCATAATCTTTTTCTTTACTTCCTTTTCTTTTTCTTCAATTTCCCTTCCTTCTGCAGTTTATATTTCTTCTTTTTCAATTCTTTCTTTTTCTATTTTCTCCTTCAACGTATGTTGATCCTTCTTGGCTTGTCTTGGTGTCATAAATTTCAACTTCATTTCATGTCCCTCATGCCTCAAACAAAGGGAACGTTCATCAAGATTGAGCGTTTTAAAATGAAGCCATGCCCATCTCAAAGAAGATGACAAGAGTTCGTGGGAGCAATATCACATAATACTTCTTTCACACATTGTCATGTACTGAATTTGATCCTTGCTTGATTCGGATGAAAGGTTGTTGGTAACTTGAGTTTCTCCACCAATCTTTGGCTTACAACATTGTTGTCGCTTTCGTAAACGAATGCAACTAAACATGGGTGGCCTTCGATTAAACACCTTGTTCTCTACTACCTTTTCCATAATCTTTTTCTTTACTTCCTTTTCTTTTTCTTCAATTTCCCTTCCTTCTGCAGTTTATATTTCTTCTTTTTCAATTCTTTCTTTTTCTATTTTCTCCTTCAACGTATGTTGATCCTTCTTGGCTTGTCTTGGTGTCATAAATTTCAACTTCATTTCATGTCCCTCATGCCTCAAACAAAGGGAACGTTCATCAAGATTGAGCGTTTTAAAATGAAGCCATGCCCATCTCAAAAGAAGATGACAAGAGTTCGTGGGAGCAATATCACATAATACTTCTTTCACACATTGTCATGTACTGAATTTGATCCTTGCTTGATTCGGATGAAAGGTTGTTGGTAACTTGAGTTTCTCCACCAATCTTTGGCTTACAACATTGTTGTCGCTTTCGTAAACGAATGCAACTAAACATGGGTGGCCTTCGATTAAACACCTTGTTCTCTACTACCTTTTCCATAATCTTTTTCTTTACTTCCTTTTCTTTTTCTTCAATTTCCCTTCCTTCTGCAGTTTATATTTCTTCTTTTTCAATTCTTTCTTTTTCTATTTTCTCCTTCAACGTATGTTGATCCTTCTTGGCTTGTCTTGGTGTCATAAATTTCAACTTCATTTCATGTCCCTCATGCCTCAAACAAAGGGAACGTTCATCAAGATTGAGCGTTTTAAAATGAAGCCATGCCCATCTCAAAAGAAGATGACAAGAGTTCGTGGGAGCAATATCACATAATACTTCTTTCACACATTGTCATGTACTGAATTTGATCCTTGCTTGATTCGGATGAAAGGTTGTTGGTAACTTGAGTTTCTCCACCAATCTTTGGCTTACAACATTGTTGTCGCTTTCGTAAACGAATGCAACTAAACATGGGTGGCCTTCGATTAAACACCTTGTTCTCTACTACCTTTTCCATAATCTTTTTCTTTACTTCCTTTTCTTTTTCTTCAATTTCCCTTCCTTCTGCAGTTTATATTTCTTCTTTTTCAATTCTTTCTTTTTCTATTTTCTCCTTCAACGTATGTTGATCCTTCTTGGCTTGTCTTGGTGTCATAAATTTCAACTTCATTTCATGTCCCTCATGCCTCAAACAAAGGGAACGTTCATCAAGATTGAGCGTTTTAAAATGAAGCCATGCCCATCTCAAAAGAAGATGACAAGAGTTCGTGGGAGCAATATCACATAATACTTCTTTCACACATTGTCATGTACTGAATTTGATCCTTGCTTGATTCGGATGAAAGGTTGTTGGTAACTTGAGTTTCTCCACCAATCTTTGGCTTACAACATTGTTGTCGCTTTGGTAAACGAATGCAACTAAACATGGGTGGCCTTCGATTAAACACCTTGTTCTCTACTACCTTTTCCATAATCTTTTTCTTTACTTCCTTTTCTTTTTCTTCAATTTCCCTTCCTTCTGCAGTTTATATTTCTTCTTTTTCAATTCTTTCTTTTTCTATTTTCTCCTTCAACGTATGTTGATCCTTCTTGGCTTGTCTTGGTGTCATAAATTTCAACTTCATTTCATGTCCCTCATGCCTCAAACAAAGGGAACGTTCATCAAGATTGAGCGTTTTAAAATGAAGCCATGCCCATCTCAAAAGAAGATGACAAGAGTTCGTGGGAGCAATATCACATAATACTTCTTTCACACATTGTCATGTACTGAATTTGATCCTTGCTTGATTCGGATGAAAGGTTGTTGGTAACTTGAGTTTCTCCACCAATCTTTGGCTTACAACATTGTTGTCGCTTTCGTAAACGAATGCAACTAAACATGGGTGGCCTTCGATTAAACACCTTGTTCTCTACTACCTTTTCCATAATCTTTTTCTTTACTTCCTTTTCTTTTTCTTCAATTTCCCTTCCTTCTGCAGTTTATATTTCTTCTTTTTCAATTCTTTCTTTTTCTATTTTCTCCTTCAACGTATGTTGATCCTTCTTGGCTTGTCTTGGTGTCATAAATTTCAACTTCATTTCATGTCCCTCATGCCTCAAACAAAGGGAACGTTCATCAAGATTGAGCGTTTTAAAATGAAGCCATGCCCATCTCAAAGAAGATGACAAGAGTTCGTGGGAGCAATATCACATAATACTTCTTTCACACATTGTCATGTACTGAATTTGATCCTTGCTTGATTCGGATGAAAGGTTGTTGGTAACTTGAGTTTCTCCACCAATCTTTGGCTTACAACATTGTTGTCGCTTTCGTAAACGAATGCAACTAAACATGGGTGGCCTTCGATTAAACACCTTGTTCTCTACTACCTTTTCCATAATCTTTTTCTTTACTTCCTTTTCTTTTTCTTCAATTTCCCTTCCTTCTGCAGTTTATATTTCTTCTTTTTCAATTCTTTCTTTTTCTATTTTCTCCTTCAACGTATGTTGATCCTTCTTGGCTTGTCTTGGTGTCATAAATTTCAACTTCATTTCATGTCCCTCATGCCTCAAACAAAGGGAACGTTCATCAAGATTGAGCGTTTTAAAATGAAGCCATGCCCATCTCAAAGAAGATGACAAGAGTTCGTGGGAGCAATATCACATAATACTTCTTTCACACATTGTCATGTACTGAATTTGATCCTTGCTTGATTCGGATGAAAGGTTGTTGGTAACTTGAGTTTCTCCACCAATCTTTGGCTTACAACATTGTTGTCGCTTTCGTAAACGAATGCAACTAAACATGGGTGGCCTTCGATTAAACACCTTGTTCTCTACTACCTTTTCCATAATCTTTTTCTTTACTTCCTTTTCTTTTTCTTCAATTTCCCTTCCTTCTGCAGTTTATATTTCTTCTTTTTCAATTCTTTCTTTTTCTATTTTCTCCTTCAACGTATGTTGATCCTTCTTGGCTTGTCTTGGTGTCATAAATTTCAACTTCATTTCATGTCCCTCATGCCTCAAACAAAGGGAACGTTCATCAAGATTGAGCGTTTTAAAATGAAGCCATGCCCATCTCAAAGAAGATGACAAGAGTTCGTGGGAGCAATATCACATAATACTTCTTTCACACATTGTCATGTACTGAATTTGATCCTTGCTTGATTCGGATGAAAGGTTGTTGGTAACTTGAGTTTCTCCACCAATCTTTGGCTTACAACATTGTTGTCGCTTTCGTAAACGAATGCAACTAAACATGGGTGGCCTTCGATTAAACACCTTGTTCTCTACTACCTTTTCCATAATCTTTTCTTTACTTCCTTTTCTTTTTCTTCAATTTCCCTTCCTTCTGCAGTTTATATTTCTTCTTTTTCAATTCTTTCTTTTTCTATTTTCTCCTTCAACGTATGTTGATCCTTCTTGGCTTGTCTTGGTGTCATAAATTTCAACTTCATTTCATGTCCCTCATGCCTCAAACAAAGGGAACGTTCATCAAGATTGAGCGTTTTAAAATGAAGCCATGCCCATCTCAAAGAAGATGACAAGAGTTCGTGGGAGCAATATCACATAATACTTCTTTCACACATTGTCATGTACTGAATTTGATCCTTGCTTGATTCGGATGAAAGGTTGTTGGTAACTTGAGTTTCTCCACCAATCTTTGGCTTACAACATTGTTGTCGCTTTCGTAAACGAATGCAACTAAACATGGGTGGCCTTCGATTAAACACCTTGTTCTCTACTACCTTTTCCATAATCTTTTTCTTTACTTCCTTTTCTTTTTCTTCAATTTCCCTTCCTTCTGCAGTTTATATTTCTTCTTTTTCAATTCTTTCTTTTTCTATTTTCTCCTTCAACGTATGTTGATCCTTCTTGGCTTGTCTTGGTGTCATAAATTTCAACTTCATTTCATGTCCCTCATGCCTCAAACAAAGGGAACGTTCATCAAGATTGAGCGTTTTAAAATGAAGCCATGCCCATCTCAAAGAAGATGACAAGAGTTCGTGGGAGCAATATCACATAATACTTCTTTCACACATTGTCATGTACTGAATTTGATCCTTGCTTGATTCGGATGAAAGGTTGTTGGTAACTTGAGTTTCTCCACCAATCTTTGGCTTACAACATTGTTGTCGCTTTCGGTAAACGAATGCAACTAAACATGGGTGGCCTTCGATTAAACACCTTTTCTCTACTACCTTTTCATATCTTTTTCTCTTACCTTTTCCATAATCTTTTTCTTTACTTCCTTTTCTTTTTCTTCAATTTCCCTTCCTTCTGCAGTTTATATTTCTTCTTTTTCAATTCTTTCTTTTTCTATTTTCTCCTTCAACGTATGTTGATCCTTCTTGGCTTGTCTTGGTGTCATAAATTTCAACTTCATTTCATGTCCCTCATGCCTCAAACAAAGGGAACGTTCATCAAGATTGAGCGTTTTAAAATGAAGCCATGCCCATCTCAAAAGAAGATGACAAGAGTTCGTGGGAGCAATATCACATAATACTTCTTTCACACATTGTCATGTACTGAATTTGATCCTTGCTTGATTCGGATGAAAGGTTGTTGGTAACTTGAGTTTCTCCACCAATCTTTGGCTTACAACATTGTTGTCGCTTTGGTAAACGAATGCAACTAAACATGGGTGGCCTTCGATTAAACACCTTGTTCTCTACTACCTTTTCCATAATCTTTTTCTTTACTTCCTTTTCTTTTTCTTCAATTTCCCTTCCTTCTGCAGTTTATATTTCTTCTTTTTCAATTCTTTCTTTTTCTATTTTCTCCTTCAACGTATGTTGATCCTTCTTGGCTTGTCTTGGTGTCATAAATTTCAACTTCATTTCATGTCCCTCATGCCTCAAACAAAGGGAACGTTCATCAAGATTGAGCGTTTTAAAATGAAGCCATGCCCATCTCAAAAGAAGATGACAAGAGTTCGTGGGAGCAATATCACATAATACTTCTTTCACACATTGTCATGTACTGAATTTGATCCTTGCTTGATTCGGATGAAAGGTTGTTGGTAACTTGAGTTTCTCCACCAATCTTTGGCTTACAACATTGTTGTCGCTTTCGTAAACGAATGCAACTAAACATGGGTGGCCTTCGATTAAACACCTTGTTCTCTACTACCTTTTCCATAATCTTTTTCTTTACTTCCTTTTCTTTTTCTTCAATTTCCCTTCCTTCTGCAGTTTATATTTCTTCTTTTTCAATTCTTTCTTTTTCTATTTTCTCCTTCAACGTATGTTGATCCTTCTTGGCTTGTCTTGGTGTCATAAATTTCAACTTCATTTCATGTCCCTCATGCCTCAAACAAAGGGAACGTTCATCAAGATTGAGCGTTTTAAAATGAAGCCATGCCCATCTCAAAAGAAGATGACAAGAGTTCGTGGGAGCAATATCACATAATACTTCTTTCACACATTGTCATGTACTGAATTTGATCCTTGCTTGATTCGGATGAAAGGTTGTTGGTAACTTGAGTTTCTCCACCAATCTTTGGCTTACAACATTGTTGTCGCTTTCGTAAACGAATGCAACTAAACATGGGTGGCCTTCGATTAAACACCTTGTTCTCTACTACCTTTTCCATAATCTTTTTCTTTACTTCCTTTTCTTTTTCTTCAATTTCCCTTCCTTCTGCAGTTTATATTTCTTCTTTTTCAATTCTTTCTTTTTCTATTTTCTCCTTCAACGTATGTTGATCCTTCTTGGCTTGTCTTGGTGTCATAAATTTCAACTTCATTTCATGTCCCTCATGCCTCAAACAAAGGGAACGTTCATCAAGATTGAGCGTTTTAAAATGAAGCCATGCCCATCTCAAAGAAGATGACAAGAGTTCGTGGGAGCAATATCACATAATACTTCTTTCACACATTGTCATGTACTGAATTTGATCCTTGCTTGATTCGGATGAAAGGTTGTTGGTAACTTGAGTTTCTCCACCAATCTTTGGCTTACAACATTGTTGTCGCTTTCGTAAACGAATGCAACTAAACATGGGTGGCCTTCGATTAAACACCTTGTTCTCTACTACCTTTTCCATAATCTTTTTCTTTACTTCCTTTTCTTTTTCTTCAATTTCCCTTCCTTCTGCAGTTTATATTTCTTCTTTTTCAATTCTTTCTTTTTCTATTTTCTCCTTCAACGTATGTTGATCCTTCTTGGCTTGTCTTGGTGTCATAAATTTCAACTTCATTTCATGTCCCTCATGCCTCAAACAAAGGGAACGTTCATCAAGATTGAGCGTTTTAAAATGAAGCCATGCCCATCTCAAAGAAGATGACAAGAGTTCGTGGGAGCAATATCACATAATACTTCTTTCACACATTGTCATGTACTGAATTTGATCCTTGCTTGATTCGGATGAAAGGTTGTTGGTAACTTGAGTTTCTCCACCAATCTTTGGCTTACAACATTGTTGTCGCTTTCGTAAACGAATGCAACTAAACATGGGTGGCCTTCGATTAAACACCTTGTTCTCTACTACCTTTTCCATAATCTTTTTCTTTACTTCCTTTTCTTTTTCTTCAATTTCCCTTCCTTCTGCAGTTTATATTTCTTCTTTTTCAATTCTTTCTTTTTCTATTTTCTCCTTCAACGTATGTTGATCCTTCTTGGCTTGTCTTGGTGTCATAAATTTCAACTTCATTTCATGTCCCTCATGCCTCAAACAAAGGAACGTTCATCAAGATTGAGCGTTTTAAATGAAGCCATGCCCATCTCAAAAGAAGATGACAAGAGTTCGTGGGAGCAATATCACATAATACTTCTTTCACACATTGTCATGTACTGAATTTGATCCTTGCTTGATTCGGATGAAAGGTTGTTGGTAACTTGAGTTTCTCCACCAATCTTTGGCTTACAACATTGTTGTCGCTTTGTAAACGAATGCAACTAAACATGGGTGGCCTTCGATTAAACACCTTGTTCTCTACTACCTTTTCCATAATCTTTTTCTTTACTTCCTTTTCTTTTTCTTCAATTTCCCTTCCTTCTGCAGTTTATATTTCTTCTTTTTCAATTCTTTCTTTTTCTATTTTCTCCTTCAACGTATGTTGATCCTTCTTGGCTTGTCTTGGTGTCATAAATTTCAACTTCATTTCATGTCCCTCATGCCTCAAACAAAGGGAACGTTCATCAAGATTGAGCGTTTTAAAATGAAGCCATGCCCATCTCAAAGAAGATGACAAGAGTTCGTGGGAGCAATATCACATAATACTTCTTTCACACATTGTCATGTACTGAATTTGATCCTTGCTTGATTCGGATGAAAGGTTGTTGGTAACTTGAGTTTCTCCACCAATCTTTGGCTTACAACATTGTTGTCGCTTTCGTAAACGAATGCAACTAAACATGGGTGGCCTTCGATTAAACACCTTGTTCTCTACTACCTTTTCCATAATCTTTTTCTTTACTTCCTTTTCTTTTTCTTCAATTTCCCTTCCTTCTGCAGTTTATATTTCTTCTTTTTCAATTCTTTCTTTTTCTATTTTCTCCTTCAACGTATGTTGATCCTTCTTGGCTTGTCTTGGTGTCATAAATTTCAACTTCATTTCATGTCCCTCATGCCTCAAACAAAGGGAACGTTCATCAAGATTGAGCGTTTTAAAATGAAGCCATGCCCATCTCAAAAGAAGATGACAAGAGTTCGTGGGAGCAATATCACATAATACTTCTTTCACACATTGTCATGTACTGAATTTGATCCTTGCTTGATTCGGATGAAAGGTTGTTGGTAACTTGAGTTTCTCCACCAATCTTTGGCTTACAACATTGTTGTCGCTTTCGTAAACGAATGCAACTAAACATGGGTGGCCTTCGATTAAACACCTTGTTCTCTACTACCTTTTCCATAATCTTTTTCTTTACTTCCTTTTCTTTTTCTTCAATTTCCCTTCCTTCTGCAGTTTATATTTCTTCTTTTTCAATTCTTTCTTTTTCTATTTTCTCCTTCAACGTATGTTGATCCTTCTTGGCTTGTCTTGGTGTCATAAATTTCAACTTCATTTCATGTCCCTCATGCCTCAAACAAAGGGAACGTTCATCAAGATTGAGCGTTTTAAAATGAAGCCATGCCCATCTCAAAAGAAGATGACAAGAGTTCGTGGGAGCAATATCACATAATACTTCTTTCACACATTGTCATGTACTGAATTTGATCCTTGCTTGATTCGGATGAAAGGTTGTTGGTAACTTGAGTTTCTCCACCAATCTTTGGCTTACAACATTGTTGTCGCTTTCGTAAACGAATGCAACTAAACATGGGTGGCCTTCGATTAAACACCTTGTTCTCTACTACCTTTTCCATAATCTTTTTCTTTACTTCCTTTTCTTTTTCTTCAATTTCCCTTCCTTCTGCAGTTTATATTTCTTCTTTTTCAATTCTTTCTTTTTCTATTTTCTCCTTCAACGTATGTTGATCCTTCTTGGCTTGTCTTGGTGTCATAAATTTCAACTTCATTTCATGTCCCTCATGCCTCAAACAAAGGGAACGTTCATCAAGATTGAGCGTTTTAAAATGAAGCCATGCCCATCTCAAAGAAGATGACAAGAGTTCGTGGGAGCAATATCACATAATACTTCTTTCACACATTGTCATGTACTGAATTTGATCCTTGCTTGATTCGGATGAAAGGTTGTTGGTAACTTGAGTTTCTCCACCAATCTTTGGCTTACAACATTGTTGTCGCTTTCGTAAACGAATGCAACTAAACATGGGTGGCCTTCGATTAAACACCTTGTTCTCTACTACCTTTTCCATAATCTTTTTCTTTACTTCCTTTTCTTTTTCTTCAATTTCCCTTCCTTCTGCAGTTTATATTTCTTCTTTTTCAATTCTTTCTTTTTCTATTTTCTCCTTCAACGTATGTTGATCCTTCTTGGCTTGTCTTGGTGTCATAAATTTCAACTTCATTTCATGTCCCTCATGCCTCAAACAAAGGGAACGTTCATCAAGATTGAGCGTTTTAAAATGAAGCCATGCCCATCTCAAAGAAGATGACAAGAGTTCGTGGGAGCAATATCACATAATACTTCTTTCACACATTGTCATGTACTGAATTTGATCCTTGCTTGATTCGGATGAAAGGTTGTTGGTAACTTGAGTTTCTCCACCAATCTTTGGCTTACAACATTGTTGTCGCTTTCGTAAACGAATGCAACTAAACATGGGTGGCCTTCGATTAAACACCTTGTTCTCTACTACCTTTTCCATAATCTTTTTCTTTACTTCCTTTTCTTTTTCTTCAATTTCCCTTCCTTCTGCAGTTTATATTTCTTCTTTTTCAATTCTTTCTTTTTCTATTTTCTCCTTCAACGTATGTTGATCCTTCTTGGCTTGTCTTGGTGTCATAAATTTCAACTTCATTTCATGTCCCTCATGCCTCAAACAAAGGGAACGTTCATCAAGATTGAGCGTTTTAAAATGAAGCCATGCCCATCTCAAAAGAAGATGACAAGAGTTCGTGGGAGCAATATCACATAATACTTCTTTCACACATTGTCATGTACTGAATTTGATCCTTGCTTGATTCGGATGAAAGGTTGTTGGTAACTTGAGTTTCTCCACCAATCTTTGGCTTACAACATTGTTGTCGCTTTCGTAAACGAATGCAACTAAACATGGGTGGCCTTCGATTAAACACCTTGTTCTCTACTACCTTTTCCATAATCTTTTTCTTTACTTCCTTTTCTTTTTCTTCAATTTCCCTTCCTTCTGCAGTTTATATTTCTTCTTTTTCAATTCTTTCTTTTTCTATTTTCTCCTTCAACGTATGTTGATCCTTCTTGGCTTGTCTTGGTGTCAT
The DNA here is from genome assembly GCF_004118075.2 of Vigna unguiculata. Lineage (NCBI taxonomy): Eukaryota > Viridiplantae > Streptophyta > Magnoliopsida > Fabales > Fabaceae > Vigna > Vigna unguiculata. Next base: position 2,520 of record NW_021011439.1, on the reverse strand, counting down.
AAATTTCAACTTCATTTCATGTCCCTCATGCCTCAAACAAAGGGAACGTTCATCAAGATTGAGCGTTTTAAAATGAAGCCATGCCCATCTCAAAGAAGATGACAAGAGTTCGTGGGAGCAATATCACATAATACTTCTTTCACACATTGTCATGTACTGAATTTGATCCTTGCTTGATTCGGATGAAAGGTTGTTGGTAACTTGAGTTTCTCCACCAATCTTTGGCTTACAACATTGTTGTCGCTTTCGTAAACGAATGCAACTAAACATGGGTGGCCTTCGATTAAACACCTTGTTCTCTACTACCTTTTCCATAATCTTTTTCTTTACTTCCTTTTCTTTTTCTTCAATTTCCCTTCCTTCTGCAGTTTATATTTCTTCTTTTTCAATTCTTTCTTTTTCTATTTTCTCCTTCAACGTATGTTGATCCTTCTTGGCTTGTCTTGGTGTCATAAATTTCAACTTCATTTCATGTCCCTCATGCCTCAAACAAAGGGAACGTTCATCAAGATTGAGCGTTTTAAAATGAAGCCATGCCCATCTCAAAAGAAGATGACAAGAGTTCGTGGGAGCAATATCACATAATACTTCTTTCACACATTGTCATGTACTGAATTTGATCCTTGCTTGATTCGGATGAAAGGTTGTTGGTAACTTGAGTTTCTCCACCAATCTTTGGCTTACAACATTGTTGTCGCTTTCGTAAACGAATGCAACTAAACATGGGTGGCCTTCGATTAAACACCTTGTTCTCTACTACCTTTTCCATAATCTTTTTCTTTACTTCCTTTTCTTTTTCTTCAATTTCCCTTCCTTCTGCAGTTTATATTTCTTCTTTTTCAATTCTTTCTTTTTCTATTTTCTCCTTCAACGTATGTTGATCCTTCTTGGCTTGTCTTGGTGTCATAAATTTCAACTTCATTTCATGTCCCTCATGCCTCAAACAAAGGGAACGTTCATCAAGATTGAGCGTTTTAAAATGAAGCCATGCCCATCTCAAAGAAGATGACAAGAGTTCGTGGGAGCAATATCACATAATACTTCTTTCACACATTGTCATGTACTGAATTTGATCCTTGCTTGATTCGGATGAAAGGTTGTTGGTAACTTGAGTTTCTCCACCAATCTTTGGCTTACAACATTGTTGTCGCTTTCGTAAACGAATGCAACTAAACATGGGTGGCCTTCGATTAAACACCTTGTTCTCTACTACCTTTTCCATAATCTTTTTCTTTACTTCCTTTTCTTTTTCTTCAATTTCCCTTCCTTCTGCAGTTTATATTTCTTCTTTTTCAATTCTTTCTTTTTCTATTTTCTCCTTCAACGTATGTTGATCCTTCTTGGCTTGTCTTGGTGTCATAAATTTCAACTTCATTTCATGTCCCTCATGCCTCAAACAAAGGGAACGTTCATCAAGATTGAGCGTTTTAAAATGAAGCCATGCCCATCTCAAAGAAGATGACAAGAGTTCGTGGGAGCAATATCACATAATACTTCTTTCACACATTGTCATGTACTGAATTTGATCCTTGCTTGATTCGGATGAAAGGTTGTTGGTAACTTGAGTTTCTCCACCAATCTTTGGCTTACAACATTGTTGTCGCTTTGGTAAACGAATGCAACTAAACATGGGTGGCCTTCGATTAAACACCTTGTTCTCTACTACCTTTTCCATAATCTTTTTCTTTACTTCCTTTTCTTTTTCTTCAATTTCCCTTCCTTCTGCAGTTTATATTTCTTCTTTTTCAATTCTTTCTTTTTCTATTTTCTCCTTCAACGTATGTTGATCCTTCTTGGCTTGTCTTGGTGTCATAAATTTCAACTTCATTTCATGTCCCTCATGCCTCAAACAAAGGGAACGTTCATCAAGATTGAGCGTTTTAAAATGAAGCCATGCCCATCTCAAAGAAGATGACAAGAGTTCGTGGGAGCAATATCACATAATACTTCTTTCACACATTGTCATGTACTGAATTTGATCCTTGCTTGATTCGGATGAAAGGTTGTTGGTAACTTGAGTTTCTCCACCAATCTTTGGCTTACAACATTGTTGTCGCTTTCGTAAACGAATGCAACTAAACATGGGTGGCCTTCGATTAAACACCTTGTTCTCTACTACCTTTTCCATAATCTTTTTCTTTACTTCCTTTTCTTTTTCTTCAATTTCCCTTCCTTCTGCAGTTTATATTTCTTCTTTTTCAATTCTTTCTTTTTCTATTTTCTCCTTCAACGTATGTTGATCCTTCTTGGCTTGTCTTGGTGTCATAAATTTCAACTTCATTTCATGTCCCTCATGCCTCAAACAAAGGGAACGTTCATCAAGATTGAGCGTTTTAAAATGAAGCCATGCCCATCTCAAAAGAAGATGACAAGAGTTCGTGGGAGCAATATCACATAATACTTCTTTCACACATTGTCATGTACTGAATTTGATCCTTGCTTGATTCGGATGAAAGGTTGTTGGTAACTTGAGTTTCTCCACCAATCTTTGGCTTACAACATTGTTGTCGCTTTGGTAAA
>NW_021011438.1:0-20855 GCF_004118075.2 Vigna unguiculata | reverse complement strand
TGTACTGAATTTGATCCTTGCTTGATTCGGATTAAAGCTTGTTGGTAACTCGACTTTCTCCACCAATCTTTGGCTTACAACATTGTTGTCGCTTTCGTAAACGAATGCAACTAAACATGGGTGGCCTTCGATTAAACATTTGTTTCTCTACTTCCTTTTCCATCACCTTTATCTTTTCTTCCTTTTCTTTTTCTTCAATTTCCCTTCCTTCTGCAGTTTATATTTCTTCTTTTTTATTCTTTCTTTTTCTATTTTCTCCTTCAGCCTATGTTCATCCTTACTGGCTTGTCTTGGTGTCATAAATTTCAACTTCATTTCATTTCCCTCATGCCTCAAATAAAGGGAACGTTCATCATGATTGAGCGTCTTAAAATGAAGCCATACCCATCTCAAAAGAAGATGACAAGAGTTCGTGGGAGCAATATCACATAATACTTCTTTCACACATTGTCCTGTACTGAATTTGATCCTTGCTTGATTCGGATAAAGCTTGTTGGTAACTCGACTTTCTCCACCAATCTTTGGCTTACAACATTGTTGTCGCTTTCGTAAACGAATGCAACTAAACATGGGTGGCCTTCGATTAAACAATTTGTTTCTCTACTTCCTTTTCCATCTCCTTTATCTTTTCTTCCTTTTCTTTTTCTTCAATTTCCCTTCCTTCTGCAGTTTATATTTCTTCTTTTTCTATTCTTTCTTTTCTATTTTCTCCTTCAGCCTATGTTCATCCTTACTGGCTTGTCTTGGTGTCATAAATTTCAACTTCATTTCATGTCCATCATGCCTCAAATAAAGGGAACGTTCATCAGATTGAGCGTTTAAAATGAAGCCATGCCATCTCAAAAGAAGATGAAAGAGTTCGTGGGAGCAATATCACATAATACTTCTTTCACACATTGTCCTGTACTGAATTTGATCCTTGCTTGATTCGGATTAAAGCTTGTTGGTAACTCGACTTTCTCCACCAATCTTTGGCTTACAACATTGTTGTCGCTTTCGTAAACGAATGCAACTAAACATGGGTGGCCTTCGATTAAACATTTGTTTCTCTACTTCCTTTTCCATCCCTTTATCTTTTCTTCCTTTTCTTTTTCTTCAATTTCCCTTCCTTCTGCAGTTTATATTTCTTCTTTTTTATTCTTTCTTTTCTATTTTCTCCTTCAGCCTATGTTCATCCTTACTGGCTTGTCTTGGTGTCATAAATTTCAACTTCATTTCATTCCCTCATGCCTCAAATAAAGGGAACGTTCATCATGATTGAGCGTCTTAAAATGAAGCCATACCCATCTCAAAAGAAGATGACAAGAGTTCGTGGGAGCAATATCACATAATACTTCTTTCACACATTGTCCTGTACTGAATTTGATCCTTGCTTGATTCGGATTAAAGCTTGTTGGTAACTCGACTTTCTCCACCAATCTTTGGCTTACAACATTGTTGTCGCTTTCGTAAACGAATGCAACTAAACATGGGTGGCCTTCGATTAAACATTTGTTTCTCTACTTCCTTTTCCATCTCCTTTATCTTTTCTTCCTTTTCTTTTTCTTCAATTTCCCTTCCTTCTGCAGTTTATATTTCTTCTTTTTCTATTCTTTCTTTTTCTATTTTCTCCTTCAGCCTATGTTCATCCTTACTGGCTTGTCTTGGTGTCATAAATTTCAACTTCATTTCATTTCCCTCATGCCTCAAATAAAGGGAACGTTCATCATGATTGAGCGTCTTAAAATGAAGCCATACCCATCTCAAAAGAAGATGACAAGAGTTCGTGGGAGCAATATCACATAATACTTCTTTCACACATTGTCCTGTACTGAATTTGATCCTTGCTTGATTCGGATTAAAGCTTGTTGGTAACTCGACTTTCTCCACCAATCTTTGGCTTACAACATTGTTGTCGCTTTCGTAAACGAATGCAACTAAACATGGGTGGCCTTCGATTAAACATTTGTTTCTCTACTTCCTTTTCCATCTCCTTTATCTTTTCTTCCTTTTCTTTTTCTTCAATTTCCCTTCCTTCTGCAGTTTATATTTCTTCTTTTTTATTCTTTCTTTTTCTATTTTCTCCTTCAGCCTATGTTCATCCTTACTGGCTTGTCTTGGTGTCATAAATTTCAACTTCATTTCATTCCCTCATGCCTCAAATAAAGGGAACGTTCATCATGATTGAGCGTCTTAAAATGAAGCCATACCCATCTCAAAAGAAGATGACAAGAGTTCGTGGGAGCAATATCACATAATACTTCTTTCACACATTGTCCTGTACTGAATTTGATCCTTGCTTGATTCGGATTAAAGCTTGTTGGTAACTCGACTTTCTCCACCAATCTTTGGCTTACAACATTGTTGTCGCTTTCGTAAACGAATGCAACTAAACATGGGTGGCCTTCGATTAAACAATTTGTTTCTCTACTTCCTTTTCCATCTCCTTTATCTTTTCTTCCTTTTCTTTTTCTTCAATTTCCCTTCCTTCTGCAGTTTATATTTCTTCTTTTTTATTCTTTCTTTTTCTATTTTCTCCTTCAGCCTATGTTCATCCTTACTGGCTTGTCTTGGTGTCATAAATTTCAACTTCATTTCATGTCCCTCATGCCTCAAATAAAGGGAACGTTCATCATGATTGAGCGTCTTAAAATGAAGCCATACCCATCTCAAAAGAAGATGACAAGAGTTCGTGGGAGCAATATCACATAATACTTCTTTCACACATTGTCCTGTACTGAATTTGATCCTTGCTTGATTCGGATTAAAGCTTGTTGGTAACTCGACTTTCTCCACCAATCTTTGGCTTACAACATTGTTGTCGCTTTCGTAAACGAATGCAACTAAACATGGGTGGCCTTCGATTAAACAATTTGTTTCTCTACTTCCTTTTCCATCTCCTTTATCTTTTCTTCCTTTTCTTTTTCTTCAATTTCCCTTCCTTCTGCAGTTTATATTTCTTCTTTTTTATTCTTTCTTTTTCTATTTTCTCCTTCAGCCTATGTTCATCCTTACTGGCTTGTCTTGGTGTCATAAATTTCAACTTCATTTCATTCCCTCATGCCTCAAATAAAGGGAACGTTCATCATGATTGAGCGTCTTAAAATGAAGCCATACCCATCTCAAAAGAAGATGACAAGAGTTCGTGGGAGCAATATCACATAATACTTCTTTCACACATTGTCCTGTACTGAATTTGATCCTTGCTTGATTCGGATTAAAGCTTGTTGGTAACTCGACTTTCTCCACCAATCTTTGGCTTACAACATTGTTGTCGCTTTCGTAAACGAATGCAACTAAACATGGGTGGCCTTCGATTAAACATTTGTTTCTCTACTTCCTTTTCCATCACCTTTATCTTTTCTTCCTTTTCTTTTTCTTCAATTTCCCTTCCTTCTGCAGTTTATATTTCTTCTTTTTTATTCTTTCTTTTCTATTTTCTCCTTCAGCCTATGTTCATCCTTACTGGCTTGTCTTGGTGTCATAAATTTCAACTTCATTTCATGTCCCTCATGCCTCAAATAAAGGGAACGTTCATCAGATTGAGCGTTTTAAAATGAAGCCATGCCATCTCAAAAGAAGATGAAAGAGTTCGTGGGAGCAATATCACATAATACTTCTTTCACACATTGTCCTGTACTGAATTTGATCCTTGCTTGATTCGGATTAAAGCTTGTTGGTAACTCGACTTTCTCCACCAATCTTTGGCTTACAACATTGTTGTCGCTTTCGTAAACGAATGCAACTAAACATGGGTGGCCTTCGATTAAACATTTGTTTCTCTACTTCCTTTTCCATCTCCTTTATCTTTTCTTCCTTTTCTTTTTCTTCAATTTCCCTTCCTTCTGCAGTTTATATTTCTTCTTTTTCTATTCTTTCTTTTTCTATTTTCTCCTTCAGCCTATGTTCATCCTTACTGGCTTGTCTTGGTGTCATAAATTTCAACTTCATTTCATGTCCCTCATGCCTCAAATAAAGGGAACGTTCATCATGATTGAGCGTCTTAAAATGAAGCCATACCCATCTCAAAAGAAGATGACAAGAGTTCGTGGGAGCAATATCACATAATACTTCTTTCACACATTGTCCTGTACTGAATTTGATCCTTGCTTGATTCGGATTAAAGCTTGTTGGTAACTCGACTTTCTCCACCAATCTTTGGCTTACAACATTGTTGTCGCTTTCGTAAACGAATGCAACTAAACATGGGTGGCCTTCGATTAAACATTTGTTTCTCTACTTCCTTTTCCATCTCCTTTATCTTTTCTTCCTTTTCTTTTTCTTCAATTTCCCTTCCTTCTGCAGTTTATATTTCTTCTTTTTCTATTCTTTCTTTTCTATTTTCTCCTTCAGCCTATGTTCATCCTTACTGGCTTGTCTTGGTGTCATAAATTTCAACTTCATTTCATTCCCTCATGCCTCAAATAAAGGGAACGTTCATCAGATTGAGCGTCTTAAAATGAAGCCATACCATCTCAAAAGAAGATGACAAGAGTTCGTGGGAGCAATATCACATAATACTTCTTTCACACATTGTCCTGTACTGAATTTGATCCTTGCTTGATTCGGATTAAAGCTTGTTGGTAACTCGACTTTCTCCACCAATCTTTGGCTTACAACATTGTTGTCGCTTTCGTAAACGAATGCAACTAAACATGGGTGGCCTTCGATTAAACATTTGTTTCTCTACTTCCTTTTCCATCTCCTTTATCTTTTCTTCCTTTTCTTTTTCTTCAATTTCCCTTCCTTCTGCAGTTTATATTTCTTCTTTTTCTATTCTTTCTTTTTCTATTTTCTCCTTCAGCCTATGTTCATCCTTACTGGCTTGTCTTGGTGTCATAAATTTCAACTTCATTTCATTTCCCTCATGCCTCAAATAAAGGGAACGTTCATCATGATTGAGCGTCTTAAAATGAAGCCATACCCATCTCAAAAGAAGATGACAAGAGTTCGTGGGAGCAATATCACATAATACTTCTTTCACACATTGTCCTGTACTGAATTTGATCCTTGCTTGATTCGGATTAAAGCTTGTTGGTAACTCGACTTTCTCCACCAATCTTTGGCTTACAACATTGTTGTCGCTTTCGTAAACGAATGCAACTAAACATGGGTGGCCTTCGATTAAACATTTGTTTCTCTACTTCCTTTTCCATCTCCTTTATCTTTTCTTCCTTTTCTTTTTCTTCAATTTCCCTTCCTTCTGCAGTTTATATTTCTTCTTTTTCTATTCTTTCTTTTTCTATTTTCTCCTTCAGCCTATGTTCATCCTTACTGGCTTGTCTTGGTGTCATAAATTTCAACTTCATTTCATGTCCCTCATGCCTCAAATAAAGGGAACGTTCATCAAGATTGAGCGTTTTAAAATGAAGCCATGCCATCTCAAAAGAAGATGAAAGAGTTCGTGGGAGCAATATCACATAATACTTCTTTCACACATTGTCCTGTACTGAATTTGATCCTTGCTTGATTCGGATTAAAGCTTGTTGGTAACTCGACTTTCTCCACCAATCTTTGGCTTACAACATTGTTGTCGCTTTCGTAAACGAATGCAACTAAACATGGGTGGCCTTCGATTAAACAATTTGTTTCTCTACTTCCTTTTCCATCTCCTTTATCTTTTCTTCCTTTTCTTTTTCTTCAATTTCCCTTCCTTCTGCAGTTTATATTTCTTCTTTTTATTCTTTCTTTTCTATTTTCTCCTTCAGCCTATGTTCATCCTTACTGGCTTGTCTTGGTGTCATAAATTTCAACTTCATTTCATGTCCTCATGCCTCAAATAAAGGGAACGTTCATCATGATTGAGCGTCTTAAAATGAAGCCATACCCATCTCAAAAGAAGATGACAAGAGTTCGTGGGAGCAATATCACATAATACTTCTTTCACACATTGTCCTGTACTGAATTTGATCCTTGCTTGATTCGGATTAAAGCTTGTTGGTAACTCGACTTTCTCCACCAATCTTTGGCTTACAACATTGTTGTCGCTTTCGTAAACGAATGCAACTAAACATGGGTGGCCTTCGATTAAACATTTGTTTCTCTACTTCCTTTTCCATCTCCTTTATCTTTTCTTCCTTTTCTTTTTCTTCAATTTCCCTTCCTTCTGCAGTTTATATTTCTTCTTTTTTATTCTTTCTTTTTCTATTTTCTCCTTCAGCCTATGTTCATCCTTACTGGCTTGTCTTGGTGTCATAAATTTCAACTTCATTTCATGTCCCTCATGCCTCAAATAAAGGGAACGTTCATCATGATTGAGCGTCTTAAAATGAAGCCATACCCATCTCAAAAGAAGATGACAAGAGTTCGTGGGAGCAATATCACATAATACTTCTTTCACACATTGTCCTGTACTGAATTTGATCCTTGCTTGATTCGGATGAAAGCTTGTTGGTAACTCGACTTTCTCCACCAATCTTTGGCTTACAACATTGTTGTCGCTTTCGTAAACGAATGCAACTAAACATGGGTGGCCTTCGATTAAACATTTGTTTCTCTACTTCCTTTTCCATCTCCTTTATCTTTTCTTCCTTTTCTTTTTCTTCAATTTCCCTTCCTTCTGCAGTTTATATTTCTTCTTTTTTATTCTTTCTTTTTCTATTTTCTCCTTCAGCCTATGTTCATCCTTACTGGCTTGTCTTGGTGTCATAAATTTCAACTTCATTTCATGTCCTCATGCCTCAAATAAAGGGAACGTTCATCAGATTGAGCGTTTAAAATGAAGCCATGCCATCTCAAAAGAAGATGAAAGAGTTCGTGGGAGCAATATCACATAATACTTCTTTCACACATTGTCCTGTACTGAATTTGATCCTTGCTTGATTCGGATTAAAGCTTGTTGGTAACTCGACTTTCTCCACCAATCTTTGGCTTACAACATTGTTGTCGCTTTCGTAAACGAATGCAACTAAACATGGGTGGCCTTCGATTAAACATTTGTTTCTCTACTTCCTTTTCCATCATCCTTTATCTTTTCTTCCTTTTCTTTTTCTTCAATTTCCCTTCCTTCTGCAGTTTATATTTCTTCTTTTTTATTCTTTCTTTTTCTATTTTCTCCTTCAGCCTATGTTCATCCTTACTGGCTTGTCTTGGTGTCATAAATTTCAACTTCATTTCATGTCCCTCATGCCTCAAATAAAGGGAACGTTCATCAGATTGAGCGTTTAAAATGAAGCCATGCCCATCTCAAAAGAAGATGACAAGAGTTCGTGGGAGCAATATCACATAATACTTCTTTCACACATTGTCCTGTACTGAATTTGATCCTTGCTTGATTCGGATTAAAGCTTGTTGGTAACTCGACTTTCTCCACCAATCTTTGGCTTACAACATTGTTGTCGCTTTCGTAAACGAATGCAACTAAACATGGGTGGCCTTCGATTAAACATTTGTTTCTCTACTTCCTTTTCCATCACCTTTATCTTTTCTTCCTTTTCTTTTTCTTCAATTTCCCTTCCTTCTGCAGTTTATATTTCTTCTTTTTCTATTCTTTCTTTTTCTATTTTCTCCTTCAGCCTATGTTCATCCTTACTGGCTTGTCTTGGTGTCATAAATTTCAACTTCATTTCATGTCCCTCATGCCTCAAATAAAGGGAACGTTCATCATGATTGAGCGTTTAAAATGAAGCCATGCCCATCTCAAAAGAAGATGACAAGAGTTCGTGGGAGCAATATCACATAATACTTCTTTCACACATTGTCCTGTACTGAATTTGATCCTTGCTTGATTCGGATTAAAGCTTGTTGGTAACTCGACTTTCTCCACCAATCTTTGGCTTACAACATTGTTGTCGCTTTCGTAAACGAATGCAACTAAACATGGGTGGCCTTCGATTAAACATTGTTTCTCTACTTCCTTTTCCATCACCTTTATCTTTTCTTCCTTTTCTTTTTCTTCAATTTCCCTTCCTTCTGCAGTTTATATTCTTCTTTTTATTCTTTCTTTTCTATTTTCTCCTTCAGCCTATGTTCATCCTTACTGGCTTGTCTTGGTGTCATAAATTTCAACTTCATTTCATGTCCTCATGCCTCAAATAAAGGGAACGTTCATCAGATTGAGCGTTTTAAAATGAAGCCATGCCCATCTCAAAAGAAGATGACAAGAGTTCGTGGGAGCAATATCACATAATACTTCTTTCACACATTGTCCTGTACTGAATTTGATCCTTGCTTGATTCGGATTAAAGCTTGTTGGTAACTCGATTTCTCCACCAATCTTTGGCTTACAACATTGTTGTCGCTTTCGTAAACGAATGCAACTAAACATGGGTGGCCTTCGATTAAACACTTGTTTCTCTACTTCCTTTTCCATCATCCTTTATCTTTTCTTCCTTTTCTTTTTCTTCAATTTCCCTTCCTTCTGCAGTTTATATTTCTTCTTTTTCTATTCTTTCTTTTCTATTTTCTCCTTCAGCCTATGTTCATCCTTACTGGCTTGTCTTGGTGTCATAAATTTCAACTTCATTTCATGTCCCTCATGCCTCAAATAAAGGGAACGTTCATCAGATTGAGCGTTTTAAAATGAAGCCATGCCCATCTCAAAAGAAGATGACAAGAGTTCGTGGGAGCAATATCACATAATACTTCTTTCACACATTGTCCTGTACTGAATTTGATCCTTGCTTGATTCGGATTAAAGCTTGTTGGTAACTCGACTTTCTCCACCAATCTTTGGCTTACAACATTGTTGTCGCTTTCGTAAACGAATGCAACTAAACATGGGTGGCCTTCGATTAAACACTTGTTTCTCTACTTCCTTTTCCATCATCTTTATCTTTTCTTCCTTTTCTTTTTCTTCAATTTCCCTTCCTTCTGCAGTTTATATTTCTTCTTTTTCTATTCTTTCTTTTCTATTTTCTCCTTCAGCCTATGTTCATCCTTACTGGCTTGTCTTGGTGTCATAAATTTCAACTTCTTTCATGTCCATCATGCCTCAAATAAAGGGAACGTTCATCAAGATTGAGCGTTTTAAAATGAAGCCATGCCCATCTCAAAAGAAGATGAAAGAGTTCGTGGGAGCAATATCACATAATACTTCTTTCACACATTGTCCTGTACTGAATTTGATCCTTGCTTGATTCGGATTAAAGCTTGTTGGTAACTCGACTTTCTCCACCAATCTTTGGCTTACAACATTGTTGTCGCTTTCGTAAACGAATGCAACTAAACATGGGTGGCCTTCGATTAAACAATTTGTTTCTCTACTTCCTTTTCCATCTCCTTTATCTTTTCTTCCTTTTCTTTTTCTTCAATTTCCCTTCCTTCTGCAGTTTATATTTCTTCTTTTTTATTCTTTCTTTTCTATTTTCTCCTTCAGCCTATGTTCATCCTTACTGGCTTGTCTTGGTGTCATAAATTTCAACTTCATTTCATGTCCCTCATGCCTCAAATAAAGGGAACGTTCATCAAGATTGAGCGTTTAAAATGAAGCCATGCCCATCTCAAAAGAAGATGACAAGAGTTCGTGGGAGCAATATCACATAATACTTCTTTCACACATTGTCCTGTACTGAATTTGATCCTTGCTTGATTCGGATGAAAGCTTGTTGGTAACTCGACTTTCTCCACCAATCTTTGGCTTACAACATTGTTGTCGCTTTCGTAAACGAATGCAACTAAACATGGGTGGCCTTCGATTAAACATTGTTTCTCTACTTCCTTTTCCATCATCTTTATCTTTTCTTCCTTTTCTTTTCTTCAATTTCCCTTCCTTCTGCAGTTTATATTTCTTCTTTTTTATTCTTTCTTTTTCTATTTTCTCCTTCAGCCTATGTTCATCCTTACTGGCTTGTCTTGGTGTCATAAATTTCAACTTCATTTCATGTCCCTCATGCCTCAAATAAAGGGAACGTTCATCAAGATTGAGCGTTTTAAAATGAAGCCATGCCCATCTCAAAAGAAGATGACAAGAGTTCGTGGGAGCAATATCACATAATACTTCTTTCACACATTGTCCTGTACTGAATTTGATCCTTGCTTGATTCGGATGAAAGCTTGTTGGTAACTGATTTCTCCACCAATCTTTGGCTTACAACATTGTTGTCGCTTTCGTAAACGAATGCAACTAAACATGGGTGGCCTTCGATTAAACACTTGTTTCTCTACTTCCTTTTCCATCATCTTTATCTTTCTTCCTTTTCTTTTTCTTCAATTTCCCTTCCTTCTGCAGTTTATATTTCTTCTTTTCTATTCTTTCTTTTTCTATTTTCTCCTTCAGCCTATGTTATCCTTACTGGCTTGTCTTGGTGTCATAAATTTCAACTTCATTTCATGTCCCTCATGCCTCAAATAAAGGGAACGTTCATCAGATTGAGCGTTTTAAAATGAAGCCATACCCATCTCAAAAGAAGATGACAAGAGTTCGTGGGAGCAATATCACATAATACTTCTTTCACACATTGTCCTGTACTGAATTTGATCCTTGCTTGATTCGGATGAAAGCTTGTTGGTAACTGATTTCTCCACCAATCTTTGGCTTACAACATTGTTGTCGCTTTCGTAAACGAATGCAACTAAACATGGGTGGCCTTCGATTAAACACCTTGTTTCTCTACTTCCTTTTCCATCATCTTTATCTTTTCTTCCTTTTCTTTTTCTTCAATTTCCCTTCCTTCTGCAGTTTATATTTCTTCTTTTTCTATCTTTCTTTTTCTATTTTCTCCTTCAGCCTATGTTCATCCTTACTGGCTTGTCTTGGTGTCATAAATTTCAACTTCATTTCATGTCCCTCATGCCTCAAATAAAGGGAACGTTCATCAGATTGAGCGTTTTAAAATGAAGCCATGCCATCTCAAAAGAAGATGACAAGAGTTCGTGGGAGCAATATCACATAATACTTCTTTCACACATTGTCTGTACTGAATTTGATCCTTGCTTGATTCGGATGAAAGCTTGTTGGTAACTGATTTCTCCACCAATCTTTGGCTTACAACATTGTTGTCGCTTTCGTAAACGAATGCAACTAAACATGGGTGGCCTTCGATTAAACACCTTGTTTCTCTACTTCCTTTTCCATCATCTTTATCTTTTCTTCCTTTTCTTTTTCTTCAATTTCCCTTCCTTCTGCAGTTTATATTTCTTCTTTTTTTCTTTCTTTTCTATTTTCTCCTTCAGCCTATGTTATCCTTACTGGCTTGTCTTGGTGTCATAAATTTCAACTTCATTTCATGTCCCTCATGCCTCAAATAAAGGAACGTTCATCAAGATTGAGCGTTTTAAAATGAAGCCATGCCCATCTCAAAAGAAGATGAAAGAGTTCGTGGGAGCAATATCACATAATACTTCTTTCACACATTGTCCTGTACTGAATTTGATCCTTGCTTGATTCGATGAAAGCTTGTTGGTAACTGATTTCTCCACCAATCTTTGGCTTACAACATTGTTGTCGCTTTCGTAAACGAATGCAACTAAACATGGGTGGCCTTCGATTAAACACTTGTTTCTCTACTTCCTTTTCCATCATCTTTATCTTTTCTTCCTTTTCTTTTCTTCAATTTCCCTTCCTTCTGCAGTTTATATTTCTTCTTTTTATTTTCTTTTCTATTTTCTCCTTCAGCCTATGTTGATCCTTACTGGCTTGTCTTGGTGTCATAAATTTCAACTTCATTTCATGTCCCTCATGCCTCAAATAAAGGAACGTTCATCAAGATTGAGCGTTTAAAATGAAGCCATGCCCATCTCAAAAGAAGATGAAAGAGTTCGTGGAGCAATATCACATAATACTTCTTTCACACATTGTCCTGTACTGAATTTGATCCTTGCTTGATTCGGATGAAAGCTTGTTGGTAACTGAGTTTCTCCACCAATCTTTGGCTTACAACATTGTTGTCGCTTTCGTAAACGAATGCAACTAAACATGGGTGGCCTTCGATTAAACACCTTGTTTCTCTACTTCCTTTTCCATCATCTTTATCTTTTCTTCCTTTTCTTTTTCTTCAATTTCCCTTCCTTCTGCAGTTATATTTCTTCTTTTATTCTTTCTTTTCTATTTTCTCCTTCAGCCTATGTTATCCTTACTGGCTTGTCTTGGTGTCATAAATTTCAACTTCATTCATGTCCCTCATGCCTCAAATAAAGGGAACGTTCATCAAGATTGAGCGTTTTAAAATGAAGCCATGCCCATCTCAAAAGAAGATGACAAGAGTTCGTGGGAGCAATATCACATAATACTTCTTTCACACATTGTCCTGTACTGAATTTGATCCTTGCTTGATTCGATGAAAGCTTGTTGGTAACTGAGTTTCTCCACCAATCTTTGGCTTACAACATTGTTGTCGCTTTCGTAAACGAATGCAACTAAACATGGGTGGCCTTCGATTAAACACCTTGTTTCTCTACTTCCTTTTCCATCATCCTTTATCTTTTCTTCCTTTTCTTTTCTTCAATTTCCCTTCCTTCTGCAGTTTATATTTCTTCTTTTTATCTTCTTTTTCTATTTTCTCCTTCAGCCTATGTTATCCTTACTGGCTTGTCTTGGTGTCATAAATTTCAACTTCATTTCATGTCCTCATGCCTCAAATAAAGGGAACGTTCATCAAGATTGAGCGTTTTAAAATGAAGCCATGCCCATCTCAAAGAAGATGACAAGAGTTCGTGGGAGCAATATCACATAATACTTCTTTCACACATTGTCTGTACTGAATTTGATCCTTGCTTGATTCGGATGAAAGCTTGTTGGTAACTGATTTCTCCACCAATCTTTGGCTTACAACATTGTTGTCGCTTTCGTAAACGAATGCAACTAAACATGGGTGGCCTTCGATTAAACACCTTTTTCTCTACTTCCTTTTCCATCATCTTTATCTTTTCTTCCTTTCTTTTTCTTCAATTTCCCTTCCTTCTGCAGTTTATATTTCTTCTTTTTATTCTTTCTTTTTCTATTTCTCCTTCAGCCTATGTTATCCTTACTGGCTTGTCTTGGTGTCATAAATTTCAACTTCATTTCATGTCCCTCATGCCTCAAATAAAGGGAACGTTCATCAAGATTGAGCGTTTTAAAATGAAGCCATGCCATCTCAAAAGAAGATGACAAGAGTTCGTGGGAGCAATATCACATAATACTTCTTTCACACATTGTCCTGTACTGAATTTGATCCTTGCTTGATTCGGATGAAAGCTTGTTGGTAACTGACTTTCTCCACCAATCTTTGGCTTACAACATTGTTGTCGCTTTCGTAAACGAATGCAACTAAACATGGGTGGCCTTCGATTAAACACCTTGTTTCTCTACTTCCTTTTCCATCACTTTATCTTTTCTTCCTTTTCTTTTTCTTCAATTTCCCTTCCTTCTGCAGTTTATATTTCTCTTTTTATTCTTCTTTTCTATTTTCCCTTCAGCCTATGTTATCCTTACTGGCTTGTCTTGGTGTCATAAATTTCAACTTCATTTCATGTCCCTCATGCCTCAAATAAAGGGAACGTTCATCAAGATTGAGCGTTTTAAAATGAAGCCATGCCCATCTCAAAAGAAGATGAAAGAGTTCGTGGGAGCAATATCACATAATACTTCTTTCACACATTGTCCTGTACTGAATTTGATCCTTGCTTGATTCGGATGAAAGCTTGTTGGTAACTGAGCTTTCTCCACCAATCTTTGGCTTACAACATTGTTGTCGCTTTCGTAAACGAATGCAACTAAACATGGGTGGCCTTCGATTAAACACTTGTTTCTCTACTCCTTTTCCATCATCTTTATCTTTTCTTCCTTTTCTTTTTCTTCAATTTCCCTTCCTTCTGCAGTTTATATTCTTCTTTCATTCTTCTTTCTATTTTCTCCTTCAGCCTATGTTGATCCTTACTGGCTTGTCTTGGTGTCATAAATTTCAACTTCATTTCATGTCCCTCATGCCTCAAATAAAGGAACGTTCATCAAGATTGAGCGTTTTAAAATGAAGCCATGCCATCTCAAAAAAGATGACAAGAGTTCGTGGGAGCAATATCAACATAATACTTCTTTCACACAATTGTCTTATATGAATTTGATCCTTGCTTGATTCGAGATGAAAGCTTGTGGTAATCTTGAGTTTCTTCACCCAATCTTGGCTTACAACATTGTTGTCGCTTTCGTAAACGAATGCAACTAAAACATGGGGTGGCTTCGATTAAAACACCTTGTTTCTCTACTTCCTTTTCCATCATCTTTATCTTTTCTTCCTTTTTCTTTTTCTTCAATTTCCCTTCCTTCTGCAGTTTATATTTCTTTTTTTTTCTTCTTTTTTCTATTTTCTCCTTCAGCCTATGTTGATCCTTACTGGCTTGTCTTGGTGTCATAAATTTCAACTTCATTTCATGTTCCCTCATGCCTCAAATAAAGGGAACGGTTCATCAAGATTGAGCGTTTTAAAATGAAGCCATGCCATCTCAAAAGAAGATGACAAGAGTTCGTGGGAGCAATATCACATAATACTTCTTTCACACATTGTCCTGTACTGAATTTGATCCTTGCTTGATTCGGATGGAAAGCTTGTTGGTAAACTGAAGTTTCTCCACCAATCTTTGGCTAACAACTTGTTTCGCTTTCGTAAACGAATGCAACTAAACATGGGTGGCCTTCGATTAAACACTTGTTTCTCTACTTCCTTTTCCATCATCTTTATCTTTCTTCCTTTTCTTTTTCTTCAATTTCCCTTCCTTCTGCAGTTTATATTTTTTCTTTTTTTTTTTTTTTTCTATTTTCCTTCAGCCTATGTTGATCCTTACTGGCTTGTCTTGGTGTCATAAATTTCAACTTCATTTCATGTCCCTCATGCCTCAATAAAGGGAACGGTTCATCAAGATTGAGTTTTAAAATAAGCCCATGCCCATCTCAAAAGAAGATGACAAGAGTTCGTGGGAGCAATATCACATAATACTTCTTTCACACATTGTCCTGTACTGAATTGATCCTTGCTTGATTCGGATGAAAAGCTTGTTGGTAACTAGAGTTTCTCCACCAATCTTTGGCTACAACATTGTTGTCGCTTCGTAAACGAATGCAACTAAACATGGTGGCCTTCGATTAAACACCTTGTTTCTCTACTTCCTTTTCCATCATCTTTATCTTTTCTTCCTTTTCTTTTTCTTCAATTTCCCTTCCTTCTGCAGTTTATATTTCTTCTTTTATTTTTTCTTTTCTATTTTCTCCTTCAGCCTATGTTGATCCTTACTGGCTTGTCCTTGGTGTCATAAAAATTTCAACTTCATTTCATGTCCCTCATGCCTCAATAAAGGGAACGTTCATCAAGATTGAGCGTTTTTAAAATGAAGCCATGCCCATCTCAAAAGAAGATGACAAGAGTTCGTGGGAGCAATATCACATAATACTTCTTCACACATTGTCTGTACTGAATTTGATCCTTGCTTGATTCGATGAAAGCTTGTTGGTAACTGAGTTTCTCCACCAATCTTTGGCTTACAACATTGTTGTCGCTTTCGTAAACGAATGCAACTAAACATGGGTGGCCTTCGATTAAACACCTTGTTTCTCTACTTCCTTTTCCATCATCTTTATCTTTCTTCCTTTTCTTTTTCTTCAATTTCCCTTCCTTCTGCAGTTTATATTTCTTCTTTTTCTATTTTCTCCTTCAGCCTATGTTGATCCTTACTGGCTTGTCTTGGTGTCATAAATTTCAACTTCATTTCATGTCCCTCATGCCTCAAATAAAGGGAACGTTCATCAAGATTGAGCGTTTTAAAATGAAGCCATGCCCATCTCAAAAGAAGATGACAAGAGTTCGTGGGAGCAATATCACATAATACTTCTTTCACACATTGTCCTGTACTGAATTTGATCCTTGCTTGATTCGGATGAAAGCTTGTTGGTAACTTGAGTTTCTCCACCAATCTTTGGCTTACAACATTGTTGTCGCTTTCGTAAACGAATGCAACTAAACATGGGTGGCCTTCGATTAAACACCTTGTTTCTCTACTTCCTTTTCCATCATCTTTATCTTTCTTCCTTTTCTTTTTCTTCAATTTCCCTTCCTTCTGCAGTTTATATTTCTTCTTTTTCTTTCTTTTCTATTTTCTCCTTCAGCCTATGTTGATCCTTACTGGCTTGTCTTGGTGTCATAAATTTCAACTTCATTTCATGTCCCTCATGCCTCAAATAAAGGGAACGTTCATCAAGATTGAGCGTTTTAAAATGAAGCCATGCCCATCTCAAAAGAAGATGACAAGAGTTCGTGGGAGCAATATCACATAATACTTCTTTCACACATTGTCCTGTACTGAATTTGATCCTTGCTTGATTCGGATGAAAGCTTGTTGGTAACTTGAGTTTCTCCACCAATCTTTGGCTTACAACATTGTTGTCGCTTTCGTAAACGAATGCAACTAAACATGGGTGGCCTTCGATTAAACACCTTGTTTCTCTACTTCCTTTTCCATCATCTTTATCTTTCTTCCTTTTCTTTTTCTTCAATTTCCCTTCCTTCTGCAGTTTATATTTCTTCTTCTTTTTCTATTTTCTCCTTCAGCCTATGTTGATCCTTACTGGCTTGTCTTGGTGTCATAAATTTCAACTTCATTTCATGTCCCTCATGCCTCAAATAAAGGGAACGTTCATCAAGATTGAGCGTTTTAAAATGAAGCCATGCCCATCTCAAAAGAAGATGACAAGAGTTCGTGGGAGCAATATCACATAATACTTCTTTCACACATTGTCCTGTACTGAATTTGATCCTTGCTTGATTCGGATGAAAGCTTGTTGGTAACTGAGTTTCTCCACCAATCTTTGGCTTACAACATTGTTGTCGCTTTCGTAAACGAATGCAACTAAACATGGGTGGCCTTCGATTAAACACCTTGTTTCTCTACTTCCTTTTCCATCATCTTTATCTTTCTTCCTTTTCTTTTTCTTCAATTTCCCTTCCTTCTGCAGTTTATATTTCTTCTTCTTTTTCTATTTTCTCCTTCAGCCTATGTTGATCCTTACTGGCTTGTCTTGGTGTCATAAATTTCAACTTCATTTCATGTCCCTCATGCCTCAAATAAAGGGAACGTTCATCAAGATTGAGCGTTTTAAAATGAAGCCATGCCCATCTCAAAAGAAGATGACAAGAGTTCGTGGGAGCAATATCACATAATACTTCTTTCACACATTGTCCTGTACTGAATTTGATCCTTGCTTGATTCGGATGAAAGCTTGTTGGTAACTGAGTTTCTCCACCAATCTTTGGCTTACAACATTGTTGTCGCTTTCGTAAACGAATGCAACTAAACATGGGTGGCCTTCGATTAAACACCTTGTTTCTCTACTTCCTTTTCCATCATCTTTATCTTTCTTCCTTTTCTTTTTCTTCAATTTCCCTTCCTTCTGCAGTTTATATTTCTTCTTTCTTTCTTTTCTATTTTCTCCTTCAGCCTATGTTGATCCTTACTGGCTTGTCTTGGTGTCATAAATTTCAACTTCATTTCATGTCCCTCATGCCTCAAATAAAGGGAACGTTCATCAAGATTGAGCGTTTTAAAATGAAGCCATGCCCATCTCAAAAGAAGATGACAAGAGTTCGTGGGAGCAATATCACATAATACTTCTTTCACACATTGTCCTGTACTGAATTTGATCCTTGCTTGATTCGGATGAAAGCTTGTTGGTAACTGAGTTTCTCCACCAATCTTTGGCTTACAACATTGTTGTCGCTTTCGTAAACGAATGCAACTAAACATGGGTGGCCTTCGATTAAACACCTTGTTTCTCTACTTCCTTTTCCATCATCTTTATCTTTCTTCCTTTTCTTTTCTTCAATTTCCCTTCCTTCTGCAGTTTATATTTCTTCTTTTTCTTTTTCTATTTTCTCCTTCAGCCTATGTTGATCCTTACTGGCTTGTCTTGGTGTCATAAATTTCAACTTCATTTCATGTCCCTCATGCCTCAAATAAAGGAACGTTCATCAAGATTGAGCGTTTTAAAATGAAGCCATGCCCATCTCAAAAGAAGATGACAAGAGTTCGTGGGAGCAATATCACATAATACTTCTTTCACACATTGTCCTGTACTGAATTTGATCCTTGCTTGATTCGGATGAAAGCTTGTTGGTAACTTGAGTTTCTCCACCAATCTTTGGCTTACAACATTGTTGTCGCTTTCGTAAACGAATGCAACTAAACATGGGTGGCCTTCGATTAAACACCTTGTTTCTCTACTTCCTTTTCCATCATCTTTATCTTTCTTCCTTTTCTTTTTCTTCAATTTCCCTTCCTTCTGCAGTTTATATTTCTTCTTTTTCTTTTTCTATTTTCTCCTTCAGCCTATGTTGATCCTTACTGGCTTGTCTTGGTGTCATAAATTTCAACTTCATTTCATGTCCCTCATGCCTCAAATAAAGGGAACGTTCATCAAGATTGAGCGTTTTAAAATGAAGCCATGCCCATCTCAAAAGAAGATGACAAGAGTTCGTGGGAGCAATATCACATAATACTTCTTTCACACATTGTCCTGTACTGAATTTGATCCTTGCTTGATTCGGATGAAAGCTTGTTGGTAACTTGAGTTTCTCCACCAATCTTTGGCTTACAACATTGTTGTCGCTTTCGTAAACGAATGCAACTAAACATGGGTGGCCTTCGATTAAACACCTTGTTTCTCTACTTCCTTTTCCATCATCTTTATCTTTCTTCCTTTTCTTTTTCTTCAATTTCCCTTCCTTCTGCAGTTTATATTTCTTCTTTTTCTTTTCTATTTTCTCCTTCAGCCTATGTTGATCCTTACTGGCTTGTCTTGGTGTCATAAATTTCAACTTCATTTCATGTCCCTCATGCCTCAAATAAAGGGAACGTTCATCAAGATTGAGCGTTTTAAAATGAAGCCATGCCCATCTCAAAAGAAGATGACAAGAGTTCGTGGGAGCAATATCACATAATACTTCTTTCACACATTGTCCTGTACTGAATTTGATCCTTGCTTGATTCGGATGAAAGCTTGTTGGTAACTGAGTTTCTCCACCAATCTTTGGCTTACAACATTGTTGTCGCTTTCGTAAACGAATGCAACTAAACATGGGTGGCCTTCGATTAAACACCTTGTTTCTCTACTTCCTTTTCCATCATCTTTATCTTTCTTCCTTTTCTTTTTCTTCAATTTCCCTTCCTTCTGCAGTTTATATTTCTTCTTTTTCTATTCTTTTTTTCTATTTTCTCCTTCAGCCTATGTTGATCCTTACTGGCTTGTCTTGGTGTCATAAATTTCAACTTCATTTCATGTCCCTCATGCCTCAAATAAAGGGAACGTTCATCAAGATTGAGCGTTTTAAAATGAAGCCATGCCCATCTCAAAAGAAGATGACAAGAGTTCGTGGGAGCAATATCACATAATACTTCTTTCACACATTGTCCTGTACTGAATTTGATCCTTGCTTGATTCGGATGAAAGCTTGTTGGTAACTGAGTTTCTCCACCAATCTTTGGCTTACAACATTGTTGTCGCTTTCGTAAACGAATGCAACTAAACATGGGTGGCCTTCGATTAAACACCTTGTTTCTCTACTTCCTTTTCCATCATCTTTATCTTTCTTCCTTTTCTTTTTCTTCAATTTCCCTTCCTTCTGCAGTTTATATTTCTTCTTTTTCTATTCTTTCTTTTTCTATTTTCTCCTTCAGCCTATGTTGATCCTTACTGGCTTGTCTTGGTGTCATAAATTTCAACTTCATTTCATGTCCCTCATGCCTCAAATAAAGGGAACGTTCATCAAGATTGAGCGTTTTAAAATGAAGCCATGCCCATCTCAAAAGAAGATGACAAGAGTTCGTGGGAGCAATATCACATAATACTTCTTTCACACATTGTCCTGTACTGAATTTGATCCTTGCTTGATTCGGATGAAAGCTTGTTGGTAACTGAGTTTCTCCACCAATCTTTGGCTTACAACATTGTTGTCGCTTTCGTAAACGAATGCAACTAAACATGGGTGGCCTTCGATTAAACACCTTGTTTCTCTACTTCCTTTTCCATCATCTTTATCTTTTCTTCCTTTTCTTTTTCTTCAATTTCCCTTCCTTCTGCAGTTTATATTTCTTCTTTTTCTATTTTCTCCTTCAGCCTATGTTGATCCTTACTGGCTTGTCTTGGTGTCATAAATTTCAACTTCATTTCATGTCCCTCATGCCTCAAATAAAGGGAACGTTCATCAAGATTGAGCGTTTTAAAATGAAGCCATGCCATCTCAAAAGAAGATGACAAGAGTTCGTGGGAGCAATATCACATAATACTTCTTTCACACATTGTCCTGTACTGAATTTGATCCTTGCTTGATTCGGATGAAAGCTTGTTGGTAACTGAGTTTCTCCACCAATCTTTGGCTTACAACATTGTTGTCGCTTTCGTAAACGAATGCAACTAAACATGGGTGGCCTTCGATTAAACACCTTGTTTCTCTACTTCCTTTTCCATCATTTATCTTTCTTCCTTTCTTTTTCTTCAATTTCCCTTCCTTCTGCAGTTTATATTCTTCTTTTCTATTCTTTTTTTCTATTTTCTCCTTCAGCCTATGTTGATCCTTACTGGCTTGTCTTGGTGTCATAAATTTCAACTTCATTTCATGTCCCTCATGCCTCAAATAAAGGGAACGTTCATCAAGATTGAGCGTTTTAAAATGAAGCCATGCCCATCTCAAAAGAAGATACAAGAGTTCGTGGGAGCAATATCACATAATACTTCTTTCACACATTGTCCTGTACTGAATTTGATCCTTGCTTGATTCGGATGAAAGCTTGTTGGTAACTTGAGTTTCTCCACCAATCTTTGGCTTACAACATTGTTGTCGCTTTCGTAAACGAATGCAACTAAACATGGTGGCCTTCGATTAAACACCTTGTTTCTCTACTCCTTTTCCATCACTTTTCTTTACTTCCTTTTCTTTTTCTTCAATTTCCCTTCCTTTGCAGTTTATATTTTCTCTTTT
>NW_021011437.1:0-43152 GCF_004118075.2 Vigna unguiculata | reverse complement strand
GTGTCATAAATTTGAACTTCATTTCATGTCCTCATGCCTCAAATAAAGGGAACGTTCATCAAGATTGACGCGTTTTAAAATGAAGCCATGCCATCTCAAAGAAGATGACAAGAGTTTCGTGGGAGCAATATCACATAATACTTCTTTCACACATTGTCCTATACTGAATTTGATCCTTGCTTGATTCGGATGAAAGCTTGTTGGTAACTTGAGTTTCTCCACCAATCTTTGGCTTACAACATTGTTGTCGCTTTCTTAAACGAATGCAACTAAAATTGGGAGGCTTACGATTAAACACCTTGTTCTCTACAACCTTTTCCATAATCTTTTTCTTTACTTCCTTTTTTTTTCTTCAATATCCTTTCCTTCTGCAGTTTATTTTTCTTCTTTTTCTATTTTCTCCTTCAACGTATGTTGATCCTTCTTGGCTTCTCTTGGTGTCAAAATTTTAATTTCATTTCATGTCCCTCATGCCTCAAATAAAGGGAACATTCATCAAGATTGAGCATTGTAAAATGAAGCCATGCCCATCTCAAAAGAAGATGACAAGGGTTAGTGGGATCAATATCACATAATACTTCTTTCACACATTCTCTTGTACTGAATTTGATCCTTGCTTGATTCGGATGAAAGCTTGTTGGTAACTTGAGTTTCTCTACCAATCTTTGGCTTACAACATTGTTGTCGCTTTCATAAACTAATGCAACTAAACATGGGTGGCCTTCGATTAAACACCTTGTTCTCTACTACCTTTTCCATAATCTTTTCTTTACTTCCTTTTCTTTTTCTTCAATTTCCCTTCCTTTGCAGTTTATTTTCTTCTTTTTCTATTTTTCTTTTCCTATTTTCTCCTTCAACGTATGTTGATCCTTCTTGGCTTGTCTTGGTGTCATAAATTTCAACTTCATTTCATGTCCCTCATGCCTCAAATAAAGGGAACGTTCATCAAGATTGAGGATTTAAAATGAACCATGCCCATCTCAAAAGAAGATGACAACAGTTCGTGGGAGCAATATCACATAATACTTCTTTCACACATTGTCCTGTACTGAATTTGATCCTTGCTTGATTCGGATGAAAGCTTGTTGGTAACTTGAGTTTCTCCACCAATCTTTGGCTTACAACATTGTTGTCGCTCTCTTAAACGAATGCAACTAAACTAGGTGGCCTTGATTAAACACCTTTTCTCTACTACCTTTTCCATAATCTTTTTCTTTACTTCCTTTTCTTTTTCTTCAATTTCCTTCCTTCTGCAGTTTATTTTTCTTCTTTTTCTATTTTCTCCTTCAACGTATGTTGATCCTTCTTGGCTTGTCTTGGTGTCATGAATTTCAACTTCATTTCATGTCCCTCATGCCTCAAATAAAGGGAACATTCGTCAAGATTGAGCGTTTTAAAATGAAACCATGCCCATCTCAAAAGAAATGACAAGAGTTCGTGGGAACAATATCACATAATACTTCTCTCACACATTGTCCTGTACTAATTTGATCCTTGCTTGATTTGGATGAAAGCTTGTTGGAACTTGAGTTTCTCTACCAATCTTTGGCTTACAACATTCTTACGCTTTCGTAAACGAATGCAACTAAACATGGGTGGCTTCGATTAAACACCTTGTTCTCTACTACCTTTTCCATAATCTTTTTCTTTACTTCCTTTTCTTTTCTTCAATTTCCCTTCCTTCTCAGTTTATATTTCTTCTTTTTCTATTCTTTCTTTTTCTATTTTCTCCTTCAACGTATGTTGATCCTTCTTGGCTTGTCTTGGTGTCATAAATTTCAACTTCATTTCATGTCCCTCATGCCTCAAATAAAGGGAACGTTCATCAAGATTGAGCGTTTTAAAATGAAGCCATGCCCATCTCAAAAGAAGATGACAAGAGTTCGTGGAGCAATATCACATAATACTTCTTTCACACATTGTCCTGTACTGAATTTGATCCTTGCTTGATTCGGATGAAAGCTTGTTGGTAACTTGAGTTTCTCCACCAATCTTTGGCTTACAACATTGTTGTCGCTTTCGTAAACGAATGCAACTAAACATGGTGGCCTTCGATTAAACACCTTGTTCTCTACTACCTTTTCCATAATCTTTTCTTTACTTCCTTTCTTTTCTTCAATTTCCCTTCCTTCTGCAGTTTATATTTTCTTTTCTATTCTTTTTCTATTTTCTCCTTCAACGTATGTTGATCCTTCTTGGCTGTCTTGTGTCATAAATTTCAACTTCATTTCATGTCCCTCATGCCTCAAATAAAGGGAACGTTCATCAAGATTGAGCGTTTTAAAATGAAGCCATGCCCATCTCAAAAGAAGATGACAAGAGTTCGTGGGAGCAATATCACATAATACTTCTTTCACACATTGTCCTGTACTGAATTTGATCCTTGCTTGATTCGGATGAAAGCTTGTTGGTAACTTGAGTTTCTCCACCAATCTTTGGCTTACAACATTGTTGTCGCTTTCGTAAACGAATGCAACTAAACATGGGTGGCCTTCGATTAAACACCTTGTTCTCTACTACCTTTTCCATAATCTTTTCTTTACTTCCTTTTCTTTTCTTCAATTTCCCTTCCTTCTGCAGTTTATATTTCTTCTTTTTCTATTCTTTCTTTTTCTATTTTCTCCTTCAACGTATGTTGATCCTTCTTGGCTTGTCTTGGTGTCATAAATTTCAACTTCATTTCATGTCCCTCATGCCTCAAATAAAGGGAACGTTCATCAAGATTGAGCGTTTTAAAATGAAGCCATGCCCATCTCAAAAGAAGATGACAAGAGTTCGTGGGAGCAATATCACATAATACTTCTTTCACACATTGTCCTGTACTGAATTTGATCCTTGCTTGATTCGGATGAAAGCTTGTTGGTAACTTGAGTTTCTCCACCAATCTTTGGCTTACAACATTGTTGTCGCTTTCGTAAACGAATGCAACTAAACATGGGTGGCCTTCGATTAAACACCTTGTTCTCTACTACCTTTTCCATAATCTTTTTCTTTACTTCCTTTTCTTTTCTTCAATTTCCCTTCCTTCTGCAGTTATATTTCTTCTTTTTCTATTCTTCTTTTTCTATTTTCTCCTTCAACGTATGTTGATCCTTCTTGGCTTGTCTTGGTGTCATAAATTTCAACTTCATTTCATGTCCCTCATGCCTCAAATAAAGGGAACGTTCATCAAGATTGAGCGTTTTAAAATGAAGCCATGCCCATCTCAAAAGAAGATGACAAGAGTTCGTGGGAGCAATATCACATAATACTTCTTTCACACATTGTCCTGTACTGAATTTGATCCTTGCTTGATTCGGATGAAAGCTTGTTGGTAACTTGAGTTTCTCCACCAATCTTTGGCTTACAACATTGTTGTCGCTTTCGTAAACGAATGCAACTAAACATGGGTGGCCTTCGATTAAACACCTTGTTCTCTACTACCTTTTCCATAATCTTTTCTTTACTTCCTTTTCTTTTTCTTCAATTTCCCTTCCTTCTGCAGTTTATATTTCTTCTTTTCTATTCTTTCTTTTTCTATTTTCTCCTTCAACGTATGTTGATCCTTCTTGGCTTGTCTTGGTGTCATAATTTCAACTTCATTTCATGTCCCTCATGCCTCAAATAAAGGGAACGTTCATCAAGATTGAGCGTTTTAAAATGAAGCCATGCCCATCTCAAAAGAAGATGACAAGAGTTCGTGGGAGCAATATCACATAATACTTCTTTCACACATTGTCCTGTACTGAATTTGATCCTTGCTTGATTCGGATGAAAGCTTGTTGGTAACTTGAGTTTCTCCACCAATCTTTGGCTTACAACATTGTTGTCGCTTTCGTAAACGAATGCAACTAAACATGGGTGGCCTTCGATTAAACACCTTGTTCTCTACTACCTTTTCCATAATCTTTTTCTTACTTCCTTTTCTTTTCTTCAATTTCCCTTCCTTCTGCAGTTTATATTTCTTCTTTTTCTATTCTTTCTTTTCTATTTTCTCCTTCAACGTATGTTGATCCTTCTTGGCTTGTCTTGGTGTCATAATTTCAACTTCATTTCATGTCCCTCATGCCTCAAATAAAGGAACGTTCATCAAGATTGAGCGTTTTAAAATGAAGCCATGCCCATCTCAAAAGAAGATGACAAGAGTTCGTGGGAGCAATATCACATAATACTTCTTTCACACATTGTCCTGTACTGAATTGATCCTTGCTTGATTCGGATGAAAGCTTGTTGGTAACTTGAGTTTCTCCACCAATCTTTGGCTTACAACATTGTTGTCGCTTTCGTAAACGAATGCAACTAAACATGGGTGGCCTTCGATTAAACACCTTGTTCTCTACTACCTTTTCCATAATCTTTTTCTTTACTTCCTTTTCTTTTTCTTCAATTTCCCTTCCTTCTGCAGTTTATATTTCTTCTTTTCTATTCTTTCTTTTCTATTTTCTCCTTCAACGTATGTTGATCCTTCTTGGCTTGTCTTGGTGTCATAAATTTCAACTTCATTTCATGTCCCTCATGCCTCAAATAAAGGAACGTTCATCAAGATTGAGCGTTTTAAAATGAACCATGCCCATCTCAAAAGAAGATGACAAGAGTTCGTGGGAGCAATATCACATAATACTTCTTTCACACATTGTCCTGTACTGAATTTGATCCTTGCTTGATTCGGATGAAAGCTTGTGGTAACTTGAGTTTCTCCACCAATCTTTGGCTTACAACATTGTTGTCGCTTTCGTAAACGAATGCAACTAAACATGGGTGGCCTTCGATTAAACACCTTGTTCTCTACTACCTTTTCCATAATCTTTTTCTTTACTTCCTTTTCTTTTTCTTCAATTTCCCTTCCTTCTGCAGTTTATTTTCTTCTTTTTCTATTCTTTCTTTTCTATTTTCTCCTTCAACGTATGTTGATCCTTCTTGGCTTGTCTTGGTGTCATAATTTCAACTTCATTTCATGTCCCTCATGCCTCAAATAAAGGGAACGTTCATCAAGATGAGCGTTTTAAAATGAACCATGCCCATCTCAAAGAAGATGACAAGAGTTCGTGGGAGCAATATCACATAATACTTCTTTCACACATTGTCCTGTACTGAATTTGATCCTTGCTTGATTCGGATGAAAGCTTGTTGTAACTTGAGTTTCTCCACCAATCTTTGGCTTACAACATTTGTCGCTTTCGTAAACGAATGCAACTAAACATGGGTGGCCTTCGATTAAACACCTTGTTCTCTACTACCTTTCCATATCTTTTCTTTACTTCCTTTTCTTTTCTTCAATTTCCCTTCCTTCTGCAGTTTATATTTCTTCTTTTTCTATTCTTTCTTTCTATTTCTCCTTCAACGTATGTTGATCCTTCTTGGCTTGTCTTGGTGTCATAAATTTCAACTTCATTCATGTCCCTCATGCCTCAAATAAAGGAACGTTCATCAAGATTGAGCGTTTAAAATGAACCATGCCCATCTCAAAGAAGATGACAAGAGTTCGTGGAGCAATATCACATAATACTTCTTTCACACATTGTCCTTACTGAATTTGATCCTTGCTTGATTCGGATGAAAGCTTGTTGGTAACTGAGTTTCTCCACCAATCTTTGGCTTACAACATTGTTGTCGCTTTCGTAAACGAATGCAACTAAACATGGTGGCCTTCGATTAAACACCCTTGTTCTCTACTACCTTTTCCATAATCTTTTCTTTACTTCCTTTTCTTTTCTTCAATTTCCCTTCCTTCTGCAGTTTATTTTCTTCTTTCTATTCTTTCTTTTCTATTTTCTCCTTCAACGTATGTTGATCCTTCTTGGCTTGTCTTGGTGTCATAAATTTCAACTTCATTTCATGTCCCTCATCCTCAAATAAAGGAACGTTCATCAAGATTGAGCGTTTTAAAATGAACCATGCCCATCTCAAAGAAGATGACAAGAGTTCGTGGGGACAATATCACATAATACTTCTTCACACATTGTCCTGTACTGAATTTGATCCTTGCTTGATTCGGGTGAAAGCTTTTGGTAACTGAGTTTCTCCACCAATCTTTGGCTTACAACATTGTTGTCGCTTTCGTAAACGAATGCAACTAAACATGGGTGGCCTTCGATTAAACACCTTGTTCTCTACTACCTTTTCCATAATCTTTTCTTTACTTCCTTTTCTTTTCTTCAATTTCCCTTCCTTCTGCAGTTTATTTTCTTCTTTTCTATTCTTTCTTTTCTATTTTCTCCTTCAACGTATGTTGATCCTTCTTGGCTTGTCTTGGTGTCATAAATTTCAACTTCATTTCATGTCCCTCATGCCTCAAATAAAGGGAACGTTCATCAAGATTGAGCGTTTTAAAATGAAGCCATGCCCATCTCAAAAGAAGATGACAAGAGTTCGTGGGAGCAATATCACATAATACTTCTTTCACACATTGTCCTGTACTGAATTTGATCCTTGCTTGATTCGGATGAAAGCTTGTTGGTAACTTGAGTTTCTCCACCAATCTTTGGCTTACAACATTGTTGTCGCTTTCGTAAACGAATGCAACTAAACATGGGTGGCCTTCGATTAAACACCTTGTTCTCTACTACCTTTTCCATCATCTTTTCTTTACTTCCTTTTCTTTTTCTTCAATTTCCCTTCCTTCTGCAGTTTATATTTCTTCTTTTCTATTCTTTCTTTTTCTATTTTCTCCTTCAGCCTATGTTGATCCTTCTGGCTTGTCTTGGTGTCATAAATTTCAACTTCATTTCATGTCCCTCATGCCTCAAATAAAGGGAACGTTCATCAAGATTGAGCGTTTTAAAATGAAGCCATGCCCATCTCAAAAGAAGATGACAAGAGTTCGTGGGAGCAATATCACATAATACTTCTTTCACACATTGTCCTGTACTGAATTTGATCCTTGCTTGATTCGGATGAAAGCTTGTTGGTAACTGAGTTTCTCCACCAATCTTTGGCTTACAACATTGTTGTCGCTTTCGTAAACGAATGCAACTAAACATGGGTGGCCTTCGATTAAACACCTTGTTTCTCTACTACCTTTTCCATCATCTTTTCTTTACTTCCTTTTCTTTTTCTTCAATTTCCCTTCCTTCTGCAGTTTATATTTCTTCTTTTTCTATTCTTTCTTTTTCTATTTTCTCCTTCACGTATGTTGATCCTTCTGGCTTGTCTTGGTGTCATAAATTTCAACTTCATTTCATGTCCCTCATGCCTCAAATAAAGGGAACGTTCATCAAGATTGAGCGTTTTAAAATGAAGCCATGCCCATCTCAAAAGAAGATGACAAGAGTTCGTGGGAGCAATATCACATAATACTTCTTTCACACATTGTCCTGTACTGAATTTGATCCTTGCTTGATTCGGATGAAAGCTTGTTGGTAACTTGAGTTTCTCCACCAATCTTTGGCTTACAACATTGTTGTCGCTTTCGTAAACGAATGCAACTAAACATGGGTGGCCTTCGATTAAACACCTTGTTCTCTACTACCTTTTCCATATCTTTTTCTTTACTTCCTTTTCTTTTTCTTCAATTTCCCTTCCTTCTGCAGTTTATATTTCTTTTTTCTATTCTTTCTTTTTCTATTTTCTCCTTCACTATGTTGATCCTTCTGGCTTGTCTTGGTGTCATAAATTTCAACTTCATTTCATGTCCCTCATGCCTCAAATAAAGGGAACGTTCATCAAGATTGAGCGTTTTAAAATGAAGCCATGCCCATCTCAAAAGAAGATGACAAGAGTTCGTGGGAGCAATATCACATAATACTTCTTTCACACATTGTCCTGTACTGAATTTGATCCTTGCTTGATTCGGATGAAAGCTTGTTGGTAACTTGAGTTTCTCCACCAATCTTTGGCTTACAACATTGTTGTCGCTTTCGTAAACGAATGCAACTAAACATGGGTGGCCTTCGATTAAACACCTTGTTCTCTACTACCTTTTCCATCATCTTTTCTTTACTTCCTTTTCTTTTTCTTCAATTTCCCTTCCTTCTGCAGTTTATATTTCTTCTTTTTCTATTCTTTCTTTTTCTATTTTCTCCTTCACTATGTTGATCCTTCTTGGCTTGTCTTGGTGTCATAAATTTCAACTTCATTTCATGTCCCTCATGCCTCAAATAAAGGGAACGTTCATCAAGATTGAGCGTTTTAAAATGAAGCCATGCCCATCTCAAAAGAAGATGACAAGAGTTCGTGGGAGCAATATCACATAATACTTCTTTCACACATTGTCCTGTACTGAATTTGATCCTTGCTTGATTCGGATGAAAGCTTGTTGGTAACTGAGTTTCTCCACCAATCTTTGGCTTACAACATTGTTGTCGCTTTCGTAAACGAATGCAACTAAACATGGGTGGCCTTCGATTAAACACCTTGTTTCTCTACTACCTTTTCCATCATCTTTTCTTTACTTCCTTTTCTTTTTCTTCAATTTCCCTTCCTTCTGCAGTTTATATTTCTTTCTTTTTCTATTTTCTCCTTCACTATGTTGATCCTTCTGGCTTGTCTTGGTGTCATAAATTTCAACTTCATTTCATGTCCCTCATGCCTCAAATAAAGGGAACGTTCATCAAGATTGAGCGTTTTAAAATGAAGCCATGCCCATCTCAAAAGAAGATGACAAGAGTTCGTGGGAGCAATATCACATAATACTTCTTTCACACATTGTCCTGTACTGAATTTGATCCTTGCTTGATTCGGATGAAAGCTTGTTGGTAACTGAGTTTCTCCACCAATCTTTGGCTTACAACATTGTTGTCGCTTTCGTAAACGAATGCAACTAAACATGGGTGGCCTTCGATTAAACACCTTGTTTCTCTACTACCTTTTCCATCATCTTTTCTTTACTTCCTTTTCTTTTCTTCAATTTCCCTTCCTTCTGCAGTTTATATTTCTTTCTTTTTCTATTTTCTCCTTCAAGCCTATGTTGATCCTTACTGGCTTGTCTTGGTGTCATAAATTTCAACTTCATTTCATGTCCCTCATGCCTCAAATAAAGGGAACGTTCATCAAGATTGAGCGTTTTAAAATGAAGCCATGCCCATCTCAAAAGAAGATGACAAGAGTTCGTGGGAGCAATATCACATAATACTTCTTTCACACATTGTCCTGTACTGAATTTGATCCTTGCTTGATTCGGATGAAAGCTTGTTGGTAACTTGAGTTTCTCCACCAATCTTTGGCTTACAACATTGTTGTCGCTTTCGTAAACGAATGCAACTAAACATGGGTGGCCTTCGATTAAACACCTTGTTCTCTACTACCTTTTCCATCTTTTCTTTACTTCCTTTTCTTTTTCTTCAATTTCCCTTCCTTCTGCAGTTTATTTCTTCTTTTTCTATTCTTTCTTTTTCTATTTTCTCCTTCAACTATGTTGATCCTTCTGGCTTGTCTTGGTGTCATAAATTTCAACTTCATTTCATGTCCCTCATGCCTCAAATAAAGGGAACGTTCATCAAGATTGAGCGTTTTAAAATGAAGCCATGCCCATCTCAAAAGAAGATGACAAGAGTTCGTGGGAGCAATATCACATAATACTTCTTTCACACATTGTCCTGTACTGAATTTGATCCTTGCTTGATTCGGATGAAAGCTTGTTGGTAACTTGAGTTTCTCCACCAATCTTTGGCTTACAACATTGTTGTCGCTTTCGTAAACGAATGCAACTAAACATGGGTGGCCTTCGATTAAACACCTTGTTCTCTACTACCTTTTCCATCATCTTTTCTTTACTTCCTTTTCTTTTTCTTCAATTTCCCTTCCTTCTGCAGTTTATTTCTTCTTTTTCTATTCTTTCTTTTTCTATTTTCTCCTTCACTATGTTGATCCTTCTGGCTTGTCTTGGTGTCATAAATTTCAACTTCATTTCATGTCCCTCATGCCTCAAATAAAGGGAACGTTCATCAAGATTGAGCGTTTTAAAATGAAGCCATGCCCATCTCAAAAGAAGATGACAAGAGTTCGTGGGAGCAATATCACATAATACTTCTTTCACACATTGTCCTGTACTGAATTTGATCCTTGCTTGATTCGGATGAAAGCTTGTTGGTAACTGAGTTTCTCCACCAATCTTTGGCTTACAACATTGTTGTCGCTTTCGTAAACGAATGCAACTAAACATGGGTGGCCTTCGATTAAACACCTTGTTTCTCTACTACCTTTTCCATCATCTTTTTCTTTACTTCCTTTTCTTTTTCTTCAATTTCCCTTCCTTCTGCAGTTTATATTTCTTCTTTTTCTATTCTTTCTTTTTCTATTTTCTCCTTCAACTATGTTGATCCTTACTGGCTTGTCTTGGTGTCATAAATTTCAACTTCATTTCATGTCCCTCATGCCTCAAATAAAGGGAACGTTCATCAAGATTGAGCGTTTTAAAATGAAGCCATGCCCATCTCAAAAGAAGATGACAAGAGTTCGTGGGAGCAATATCACATAATACTTCTTTCACACATTGTCCTGTACTGAATTTGATCCTTGCTTGATTCGGATGAAAGCTTGTTGGTAACTGAGTTTCTCCACCAATCTTTGGCTTACAACATTGTTGTCGCTTTCGTAAACGAATGCAACTAAACATGGGTGGCCTTCGATTAAACACCTTGTTTCTCTACTACCTTTTCCATATCTTTTCTTTACTTCCTTTTCTTTTTCTTCAATTTCCCTTCCTTCTGCAGTTTATATTTCTTCTTTTTCTATTCTTTCTTTTTCTATTTTCTCCTTCCTATGTTGATCCTTCTTGGCTTGTCTTGGTGTCATAAATTTCAACTTCATTTCATGTCCCTCATGCCTCAAATAAAGGGAACGTTCATCAAGATTGAGCGTTTTAAAATGAAGCCATGCCCATCTCAAAAGAAGATGACAAGAGTTCGTGGGAGCAATATCACATAATACTTCTTTCACACATTGTCCTGTACTGAATTTGATCCTTGCTTGATTCGGATGAAAGCTTGTTGGTAACTTGAGTTTCTCCACCAATCTTTGGCTTACAACATTGTTGTCGCTTTCGTAAACGAATGCAACTAAACATGGGTGGCCTTCGATTAAACACCTTGTTCTCTACTACCTTTTCCATCATCTTTTCTTTACTTCCTTTTCTTTTTCTTCAATTTCCCTTCCTTCTGCAGTTTATATTTCTTTCTTTTTCTATTTTCTCCTTCACGTATGTTGATCCTTCTGGCTTGTCTTGGTGTCATAAATTTCAACTTCATTTCATGTCCCTCATGCCTCAAATAAAGGGAACGTTCATCAAGATTGAGCGTTTTAAAATGAAGCCATGCCCATCTCAAAAGAAGATGACAAGAGTTCGTGGGAGCAATATCACATAATACTTCTTTCACACATTGTCCTGTACTGAATTTGATCCTTGCTTGATTCGGATGAAAGCTTGTTGGTAACTGAGTTTCTCCACCAATCTTTGGCTTACAACATTGTTGTCGCTTTCGTAAACGAATGCAACTAAACATGGGTGGCCTTCGATTAAACACCTTGTTTCTCTACTACCTTTTCCATCATCTTTTCTTTACTTCCTTTTCTTTTTCTTCAATTTCCCTTCCTTCTGCAGTTTATATTTCTTCTTTTTCTATTCTTTCTTTTTCTATTTTCTCCTTCAACGTATGTTGATCCTTCTTGGCTTGTCTTGGTGTCATAAATTTCAACTTCATTTCAT
Organism: Vigna unguiculata; assembly: GCF_004118075.2. Taxonomy (NCBI): domain Eukaryota; kingdom Viridiplantae; phylum Streptophyta; class Magnoliopsida; order Fabales; family Fabaceae; genus Vigna; species Vigna unguiculata. The sequence goes on along the minus strand of NW_021011437.1, from coordinate 31,532 downwards.
GTCCCTCATGCCTCAAATAAAGGGAACGTTCATCAAGATTGAGCGTTTTAAAATGAAGCCATGCCCATCTCAAAAGAAGATGACAAGAGTTCGTGGGAGCAATATCACATAATACTTCTTTCACACATTGTCCTGTACTGAATTTGATCCTTGCTTGATTCGGATGAAAGCTTGTTGGTAACTGAGTTTCTCCACCAATCTTTGGCTTACAACATTGTTGTCGCTTTCGTAAACGAATGCAACTAAACATGGGTGGCCTTCGATTAAACACCTTGTTTCTCTACTACCTTTTCCATCATCTTTTCTTTACTTCCTTTTCTTTTTCTTCAATTTCCCTTCCTTCTGCAGTTTATATTTCTTCTTTTTCTATTCTTTCTTTTTCTATTTTCTCCTTCAACGTATGTTGATCCTTCTGGCTTGTCTTGGTGTCATAAATTTCAACTTCATTTCATGTCCCTCATGCCTCAAATAAAGGGAACGTTCATCAAGATTGAGCGTTTTAAAATGAAGCCATGCCCATCTCAAAAGAAGATGACAAGAGTTCGTGGGAGCAATATCACATAATACTTCTTTCACACATTGTCCTGTACTGAATTTGATCCTTGCTTGATTCGGATGAAAGCTTGTTGGTAACTTGAGTTTCTCCACCAATCTTTGGCTTACAACATTGTTGTCGCTTTCGTAAACGAATGCAACTAAACATGGGTGGCCTTCGATTAAACACCTTGTTCTCTACTACCTTTTCCATCATCTTTTTCTTTACTTCCTTTTCTTTTTCTTCAATTTCCCTTCCTTCTGCAGTTTATATTTCTTCTTTTTCTATTCTTTCTTTTTCTATTTTCTCCTTCAGCCTATGTTGATCCTTCTGGCTTGTCTTGGTGTCATAAATTTCAACTTCATTTCATGTCCCTCATGCCTCAAATAAAGGGAACGTTCATCAAGATTGAGCGTTTTAAAATGAAGCCATGCCCATCTCAAAAGAAGATGACAAGAGTTCGTGGGAGCAATATCACATAATACTTCTTTCACACATTGTCCTGTACTGAATTTGATCCTTGCTTGATTCGGATGAAAGCTTGTTGGTAACTGAGTTTCTCCACCAATCTTTGGCTTACAACATTGTTGTCGCTTTCGTAAACGAATGCAACTAAACATGGGTGGCCTTCGATTAAACACCTTGTTCTCTACTACCTTTTCCATCATCTTTTCTTTACTTCCTTTTCTTTTTCTTCAATTTCCCTTCCTTCTGCAGTTTATATTTTTCTTCTTTCTTTTTCTATTTTCTCCTTCACGTATGTTGATCCTTCTGGCTTGTCTTGGTGTCATAAATTTCAACTTCATTTCATGTCCCTCATGCCTCAAATAAAGGGAACGTTCATCAAGATTGAGCGTTTTAAAATGAAGCCATGCCCATCTCAAAAGAAGATGACAAGAGTTCGTGGGAGCAATATCACATAATACTTCTTTCACACATTGTCCTGTACTGAATTTGATCCTTGCTTGATTCGGATGAAAGCTTGTTGGTAACTTGAGTTTCTCCACCAATCTTTGGCTTACAACATTGTTGTCGCTTTCGTAAACGAATGCAACTAAACATGGGTGGCCTTCGATTAAACACCTTGTTCTCTACTACCTTTTCCATCATCTTTTCTTTACTTCCTTTTCTTTTTCTTCAATTTCCCTTCCTTCTGCAGTTTATATTCTTTCTTTTTCTATTTTCTCCTTCAAGCCTATGTTGATCCTTCTGGCTTGTCTTGGTGTCATAAATTTCAACTTCATTTCATGTCCCTCATGCCTCAAATAAAGGGAACGTTCATCAAGATTGAGCGTTTTAAAATGAAGCCATGCCCATCTCAAAAGAAGATGACAAGAGTTCGTGGGAGCAATATCACATAATACTTCTTTCACACATTGTCCTGTACTGAATTTGATCCTTGCTTGATTCGGATGAAAGCTTGTTGGTAACTGAGTTTCTCCACCAATCTTTGGCTTACAACATTGTTGTCGCTTTCGTAAACGAATGCAACTAAACATGGGTGGCCTTCGATTAAACACCTTTTCTCTACTACCTTTTCCATCATCTTTTCTTTACTTCCTTTTCTTTTTCTTCAATTTCCCTTCCTTCTGCAGTTTATATTTCTTCTTTTTCTATTCTTTCTTTTTCTATTTTCTCCTTCACTATGTTGATCCTTCTGGCTTGTCTTGGTGTCATAAATTTCAACTTCATTTCATGTCCCTCATGCCTCAAATAAAGGGAACGTTCATCAAGATTGAGCGTTTTAAAATGAAGCCATGCCCATCTCAAAAGAAGATGACAAGAGTTCGTGGGAGCAATATCACATAATACTTCTTTCACACATTGTCCTGTACTGAATTTGATCCTTGCTTGATTCGGATGAAAGCTTGTTGGTAACTGAGTTTCTCCACCAATCTTTGGCTTACAACATTGTTGTCGCTTTCGTAAACGAATGCAACTAAACATGGGTGGCCTTCGATTAAACACCTTGTTTCTACTACCTTTTCCATCATCTTTTCTTTACTTCCTTTTCTTTTTCTTCAATTTCCCTTCCTTCTGCAGTTTATATTTCTTCTTTTTCTATTCTTTCTTTTTCTATTTTCTCCTTCAACGTATGTTGATCCTTCTTGGCTTGTCTTGGTGTCATAAATTTCAACTTCATTTCATGTCCCTCATGCCTCAAATAAAGGGAACGTTCATCAAGATTGAGCGTTTTAAAATGAAGCCATGCCCATCTCAAAAGAAGATGACAAGAGTTCGTGGGAGCAATATCACATAATACTTCTTTCACACATTGTCCTGTACTGAATTTGATCCTTGCTTGATTCGGATGAAAGCTTGTTGGTAACTTGAGTTTCTCCACCAATCTTTGGCTTACAACATTGTTGTCGCTTTCGTAAACGAATGCAACTAAACATGGGTGGCCTTCGATTAAACACCTTGTTCTCTACTACCTTTTCCATCATCTTTTCTTTACTTCCTTTTCTTTTTCTTCAATTTCCCTTCCTTCTGCAGTTTATATTCTATTCTTTCTTTTTCTATTTTCTCCTTCACTATGTTGATCCTTCTGGCTTGTCTTGGTGTCATAAATTTCAACTTCATTTCATGTCCCTCATGCCTCAAATAAAGGGAACGTTCATCAAGATTGAGCGTTTTAAAATGAAGCCATGCCCATCTCAAAAGAAGATGACAAGAGTTCGTGGGAGCAATATCACATAATACTTCTTTCACACATTGTCCTGTACTGAATTTGATCCTTGCTTGATTCGGATGAAAGCTTGTTGGTAACTGAGTTTCTCCACCAATCTTTGGCTTACAACATTGTTGTCGCTTTCGTAAACGAATGCAACTAAACATGGGTGGCCTTCGATTAAACACCTTGTTTCTCTACTACCTTTTCCATCATCTTTTCTTTACTTCCTTTTCTTTTTCTTCAATTTCCCTTCCTTCTGCAGTTTATATTTCTTTTTTTCTATTCTTTCTTTTTCTATTTTCTCCTTCACGTATGTTGATCCTTCTGGCTTGTCTTGGTGTCATAAATTTCAACTTCATTTCATGTCCCTCATGCCTCAAATAAAGGGAACGTTCATCAAGATTGAGCGTTTTAAAATGAAGCCATGCCCATCTCAAAAGAAGATGACAAGAGTTCGTGGGAGCAATATCACATAATACTTCTTTCACACATTGTCCTGTACTGAATTTGATCCTTGCTTGATTCGGATGAAAGCTTGTTGGTAACTGAGTTTCTCCACCAATCTTTGGCTTACAACATTGTTGTCGCTTTCGTAAACGAATGCAACTAAACATGGGTGGCCTTCGATTAAACACCTTGTTCTCTACTACCTTTTCCATCATCTTTTCTTTACTTCCTTTTCTTTTTCTTCAATTTCCCTTCCTTCTGCAGTTTATATTTCTTCTTTTTCTTTCTTTTTCTATTTTCTCCTTCACGTATGTTGATCCTTCTGGCTTGTCTTGGTGTCATAAATTTCAACTTCATTTCATGTCCCTCATGCCTCAAATAAAGGGAACGTTCATCAAGATTGAGCGTTTTAAAATGAAGCCATGCCCATCTCAAAAGAAGATGACAAGAGTTCGTGGGAGCAATATCACATAATACTTCTTTCACACATTGTCCTGTACTGAATTTGATCCTTGCTTGATTCGGATGAAAGCTTGTTGGTAACTGAGTTTCTCCACCAATCTTTGGCTTACAACATTGTTGTCGCTTTCGTAAACGAATGCAACTAAACATGGGTGGCCTTCGATTAAACACCTTGTTTCTCTACTACCTTTTCCATCATCTTTTCTTTACTTCCTTTTCTTTTTCTTCAATTTCCCTTCCTTCTGCAGTTTATATTTCTTCTTTTTCTATTCTTTCTTTTTCTATTTTCTCCTTCAAGTATGTTGATCCTTCTGGCTTGTCTTGGTGTCATAAATTTCAACTTCATTTCATGTCCCTCATGCCTCAAATAAAGGGAACGTTCATCAAGATTGAGCGTTTTAAAATGAAGCCATGCCCATCTCAAAAGAAGATGACAAGAGTTCGTGGGAGCAATATCACATAATACTTCTTTCACACATTGTCCTGTACTGAATTTGATCCTTGCTTGATTCGGATGAAAGCTTGTTGGTAACTTGAGTTTCTCCACCAATCTTTGGCTTACAACATTGTTGTCGCTTTCGTAAACGAATGCAACTAAACATGGGTGGCCTTCGATTAAACACCTTGTTTCTCTACTACCTTTTCCATCATCTTTTCTTTACTTCCTTTTCTTTTTCTTCAATTTCCCTTCCTTCTGCAGTTTATATTTCTTCTTTTCTATTCTTTCTTTTTCTATTTTCTCCTTCAACGTATGTTGATCCTTCTTGGCTTGTCTTGGTGTCATAAATTTCAACTTCATTTCATGTCCCTCATGCCTCAAATAAAGGGAACGTTCATCAAGATTGAGCGTTTTAAAATGAAGCCATGCCCATCTCAAAAGAAGATGACAAGAGTTCGTGGGAGCAATATCACATAATACTTCTTTCACACATTGTCCTGTACTGAATTTGATCCTTGCTTGATTCGGATGAAAGCTTGTTGGTAACTTGAGTTTCTCCACCAATCTTTGGCTTACAACATTGTTGTCGCTTTCGTAAACGAATGCAACTAAACATGGGTGGCCTTCGATTAAACACCTTGTTCTCTACTACCTTTTCCATCATCTTTTCTTTACTTCCTTTTCTTTTTCTTCAATTTCCCTTCCTTCTGCAGTTTATATTTCTTCTTTTCTATTCTTTCTTTTTCTATTTTCTCCTTCAACGTATGTTGATCCTTCTGGCTTGTCTTGGTGTCATAAATTTCAACTTCATTTCATGTCCCTCATGCCTCAAATAAAGGGAACGTTCATCAAGATTGAGCGTTTTAAAATGAAGCCATGCCCATCTCAAAAGAAGATGACAAGAGTTCGTGGGAGCAATATCACATAATACTTCTTTCACACATTGTCCTGTACTGAATTTGATCCTTGCTTGATTCGGATGAAAGCTTGTTGGTAACTTGAGTTTCTCCACCAATCTTTGGCTTACAACATTGTTGTCGCTTTCGTAAACGAATGCAACTAAACATGGGTGGCCTTCGATTAAACACCTTGTTCTCTACTACCTTTTCCATCATCTTTTCTTTACTTCCTTTTCTTTTTCTTCAATTTCCCTTCCTTCTGCAGTTTATATTTCTTTTTTTCTATTCTTTCTTTTTCTATTTTCTCCTTCAACGTATGTTGATCCTTCTGGCTTGTCTTGGTGTCATAAATTTCAACTTCATTTCATGTCCCTCATGCCTCAAATAAAGGGAACGTTCATCAAGATTGAGCGTTTTAAAATGAAGCCATGCCCATCTCAAAAGAAGATGACAAGAGTTCGTGGGAGCAATATCACATAATACTTCTTTCACACATTGTCCTGTACTGAATTTGATCCTTGCTTGATTCGGATGAAAGCTTGTTGGTAACTGAGTTTCTCCACCAATCTTTGGCTTACAACATTGTTGTCGCTTTCGTAAACGAATGCAACTAAACATGGGTGGCCTTCGATTAAACACCTTGTTCTCTACTACCTTTTCCATCATCTTTTCTTTACTTCCTTTTCTTTTTCTTCAATTTCCCTTCCTTCTGCAGTTTATATTTCTTCTTTTCTATTCTTTCTTTTCTATTTTCTCCTTCAACGTATGTTGATCCTTCTGGCTTGTCTTGGTGTCATAAATTTCAACTTCATTTCATGTCCCTCATGCCTCAAATAAAGGGAACGTTCATCAAGATTGAGCGTTTTAAAATGAAGCCATGCCCATCTCAAAAGAAGATGACAAGAGTTCGTGGGAGCAATATCACATAATACTTCTTTCACACATTGTCCTGTACTGAATTTGATCCTTGCTTGATTCGGATGAAAGCTTGTTGGTAACTGAGTTTCTCCACCAATCTTTGGCTTACAACATTGTTGTCGCTTTCGTAAACGAATGCAACTAAACATGGGTGGCCTTCGATTAAACACCTTGTTCTCTACTACCTTTTCCATCATCTTTTCTTTACTTCCTTTTCTTTTTCTTCAATTTCCCTTCCTTCTGCAGTTTATATTTCTTCTTTTTCTATTCTTTCTTTTTCTATTTTCTCCTTCAACGTATGTTGATCCTTCTGGCTTGTCTTGGTGTCATAAATTTCAACTTCATTTCATGTCCCTCATGCCTCAAATAAAGGGAACGTTCATCAAGATTGAGCGTTTTAAAATGAAGCCATGCCCATCTCAAAAGAAGATGACAAGAGTTCGTGGGAGCAATATCACATAATACTTCTTTCACACATTGTCCTGTACTGAATTTGATCCTTGCTTGATTCGGATGAAAGCTTGTTGGTAACTTGAGTTTCTCCACCAATCTTTGGCTTACAACATTGTTGTCGCTTTCGTAAACGAATGCAACTAAACATGGGTGGCCTTCGATTAAACACCTTGTTCTCTACTACCTTTTCCATCATCTTTTCTTTACTTCCTTTTCTTTTTCTTCAATTTCCCTTCCTTCTGCAGTTTATATTTCTTCTTTTTCTATTCTTTCTTTTTCTATTTTCTCCTTCAACGTATGTTGATCCTTCTTGGCTTGTCTTGGTGTCATAAATTTCAACTTCATTTCATGTCCCTCATGCCTCAAATAAAGGGAACGTTCATCAAGATTGAGCGTTTTAAAATGAAGCCATGCCCATCTCAAAAGAAGATGACAAGAGTTCGTGGGAGCAATATCACATAATACTTCTTTCACACATTGTCCTGTACTGAATTTGATCCTTGCTTGATTCGGATGAAAGCTTGTTGGTAACTTGAGTTTCTCCACCAATCTTTGGCTTACAACATTGTTGTCGCTTTCGTAAACGAATGCAACTAAACATGGGTGGCCTTCGATTAAACACCTTGTTTCTCTACTACCTTTTCCATCATCTTTTCTTTACTTCCTTTTCTTTTTCTTCAATTTCCCTTCCTTCTGCAGTTTATATTTCTTCTTTTTCTATTTTCTCCTTCACGTATGTTGATCCTTCTGGCTTGTCTTGGTGTCATAAATTTCAACTTCATTTCATGTCCCTCATGCCTCAAATAAAGGGAACGTTCATCAAGATTGAGCGTTTTAAAATGAAGCCATGCCCATCTCAAAAGAAGATGACAAGAGTTCGTGGGAGCAATATCACATAATACTTCTTTCACACATTGTCCTGTACTGAATTTGATCCTTGCTTGATTCGGATGAAAGCTTGTTGGTAACTTGAGTTTCTCCACCAATCTTTGGCTTACAACATTGTTGTCGCTTTCGTAAACGAATGCAACTAAACATGGGTGGCCTTCGATTAAACACCTTGTTCTCTACTACCTTTTCCATCATCTTTTCTTTACTTCCTTTTCTTTTTCTTCAATTTCCCTTCCTTCTGCAGTTTATATTTCTTCTTTTTCTATTCTTTCTTTTTCTATTTTCTCCTTCAACGTATGTTGATCCTTTGGCTTGTCTTGGTGTCATAAATTTCAACTTCATTTCATGTCCCTCATGCCTCAAATAAAGGGAACGTTCATCAAGATTGAGCGTTTTAAAATGAAGCCATGCCCATCTCAAAAGAAGATGACAAGAGTTCGTGGGAGCAATATCACATAATACTTCTTTCACACATTGTCCTGTACTGAATTTGATCCTTGCTTGATTCGGATGAAAGCTTGTTGGTAACTGAGTTTCTCCACCAATCTTTGGCTTACAACATTGTTGTCGCTTTCGTAAACGAATGCAACTAAACATGGGTGGCCTTCGATTAAACACCTTGTTTCTCTACTACCTTTTCCATCATCTTTTCTTTACTTCCTTTTCTTTTTCTTCAATTTCCCTTCCTTCTGCAGTTTATATTTCTTCTTTTTCTATTCTTTCTTTTTCTATTTTCTCCTTCAACTATGTTGATCCTTCTGGCTTGTCTTGGTGTCATAAATTTCAACTTCATTTCATGTCCCTCATGCCTCAAATAAAGGGAACGTTCATCAAGATTGAGCGTTTTAAAATGAAGCCATGCCCATCTCAAAAGAAGATGACAAGAGTTCGTGGGAGCAATATCACATAATACTTCTTTCACACATTGTCCTGTACTGAATTTGATCCTTGCTTGATTCGGATGAAAGCTTGTTGGTAACTGAGTTTCTCCACCAATCTTTGGCTTACAACATTGTTGTCGCTTTCGTAAACGAATGCAACTAAACATGGGTGGCCTTCGATTAAACACCTTGTTTCTCTACTACCTTTTCCATCATCTTTTCTTTACTTCCTTTTCTTTTTCTTCAATTTCCCTTCCTTCTGCAGTTTATATATTCTTTCTTTTTCTATTTTCTCCTTCAACGTATGTTGATCCTTCTTGGCTTGTCTTGGTGTCATAAATTTCAACTTCATTTCATGTCCCTCATGCCTCAAATAAAGGGAACGTTCATCAAGATTGAGCGTTTTAAAATGAAGCCATGCCCATCTCAAAAGAAGATGACAAGAGTTCGTGGGAGCAATATCACATAATACTTCTTTCACACATTGTCCTGTACTGAATTTGATCCTTGCTTGATTCGGATGAAAGCTTGTTGGTAACTGAGTTTCTCCACCAATCTTTGGCTTACAACATTGTTGTCGCTTTCGTAAACGAATGCAACTAAACATGGGTGGCCTTCGATTAAACACCTTGTTCTCTACTACCTTTTCCATCATCTTTTCTTTACTTCCTTTTCTTTTTCTTCAATTTCCCTTCCTTCTGCAGTTTATATTTCTTCTTTTTCTATTCTTTCTTTTTCTATTTTCTCCTTCAACGTATGTTGATCCTTCTGGCTTGTCTTGGTGTCATAAATTTCAACTTCATTTCATGTCCCTCATGCCTCAAATAAAGGGAACGTTCATCAAGATTGAGCGTTTTAAAATGAAGCCATGCCCATCTCAAAAGAAGATGACAAGAGTTCGTGGGAGCAATATCACATAATACTTCTTTCACACATTGTCCTGTACTGAATTTGATCCTTGCTTGATTCGGATGAAAGCTTGTTGGTAACTTGAGTTTCTCCACCAATCTTTGGCTTACAACATTGTTGTCGCTTTCGTAAACGAATGCAACTAAACATGGGTGGCCTTCGATTAAACACCTTGTTTCTCTACTACCTTTTCCATCATCTTTTCTTTACTTCCTTTTCTTTTTCTTCAATTTCCCTTCCTTCTGCAGTTTATATTTCTTCTTTTTCTATTCTTTCTTTTTCTATTTTCTCCTTCAACTATGTTGATCCTTCTGGCTTGTCTTGGTGTCATAAATTTCAACTTCATTTCATGTCCCTCATGCCTCAAATAAAGGGAACGTTCATCAAGATTGAGCGTTTTAAAATGAAGCCATGCCCATCTCAAAAGAAGATGACAAGAGTTCGTGGGAGCAATATCACATAATACTTCTTTCACACATTGTCCTGTACTGAATTTGATCCTTGCTTGATTCGGATGAAAGCTTGTTGGTAACTTGAGTTTCTCCACCAATCTTTGGCTTACAACATTGTTGTCGCTTTCGTAAACGAATGCAACTAAACATGGGTGGCCTTCGATTAAACACCTTGTTTCTCTACTACCTTTTCCATCATCTTTTCTTTACTTCCTTTTCTTTTTCTTCAATTTCCCTTCCTTCTGCAGTTTATATTTCTTCTTTTTCTATTCTTTCTTTTTCTATTTTCTCCTTCAACGTATGTTGATCCTTCTTGGCTTGTCTTGGTGTCATAAATTTCAACTTCATTTCATGTCCCTCATGCCTCAAATAAAGGGAACGTTCATCAAGATTGAGCGTTTTAAAATGAAGCCATGCCCATCTCAAAAGAAGATGACAAGAGTTCGTGGGAGCAATATCACATAATACTTCTTTCACACATTGTCCTGTACTGAATTTGATCCTTGCTTGATTCGGATGAAAGCTTGTTGGTAACTTGAGTTTCTCCACCAATCTTTGGCTTACAACATTGTTGTCGCTTTCGTAAACGAATGCAACTAAACATGGGTGGCCTTCGATTAAACACCTTGTTTCTCTACTACCTTTTCCATCATCTTTTCTTTACTTCCTTTTCTTTTTCTTCAATTTCCCTTCCTTCTGCAGTTTATATTTCTTCTTTTTCTATTCTTTCTTTTTCTATTTTCTCCTTCAACGTATGTTGATCCTTCTTGGCTTGTCTTGGTGTCATAAATTTCAACTTCATTTCATGTCCCTCATGCCTCAAATAAAGGGAACGTTCATCAAGATTGAGCGTTTTAAAATGAAGCCATGCCCATCTCAAAAGAAGATGACAAGAGTTCGTGGGAGCAATATCACATAATACTTCTTTCACACATTGTCCTGTACTGAATTTGATCCTTGCTTGATTCGGATGAAAGCTTGTTGGTAACTGAGTTTCTCCACCAATCTTTGGCTTACAACATTGTTGTCGCTTTCGTAAACGAATGCAACTAAACATGGGTGGCCTTCGATTAAACACCTTGTTCTCTACTACCTTTTCCATCATCTTTTCTTTACTTCCTTTTCTTTTTCTTCAATTTCCCTTCCTTCTGCAGTTTATATTTCTTCTTTTTCTATTCTTTCTTTTTCTATTTTCTCCTTCAAGTATGTTGATCCTTCTTGGCTTGTCTTGGTGTCATAAATTTCAACTTCATTTCATGTCCCTCATGCCTCAAATAAAGGGAACGTTCATCAAGATTGAGCGTTTTAAAATGAAGCCATGCCCATCTCAAAAGAAGATGACAAGAGTTCGTGGGAGCAATATCACATAATACTTCTTTCACACATTGTCCTGTACTGAATTTGATCCTTGCTTGATTCGGATGAAAGCTTGTTGGTAACTGAGTTTCTCCACCAATCTTTGGCTTACAACATTGTTGTCGCTTTCGTAAACGAATGCAACTAAACATGGGTGGCCTTCGATTAAACACCTTGTTTCTCTACTACCTTTTCCATCATCTTTTTCTTTACTTCCTTTTCTTTTTCTTCAATTTCCCTTCCTTCTGCAGTTTATATTTCTTCTTTTTCTATTCTTTCTTTTTCTATTTTCTCCTTCAACGTATGTTGATCCTTCTGGCTTGTCTTGGTGTCATAAATTTCAACTTCATTTCATGTCCCTCATGCCTCAAATAAAGGGAACGTTCATCAAGATTGAGCGTTTTAAAATGAAGCCATGCCCATCTCAAAAGAAGATGACAAGAGTTCGTGGGAGCAATATCACATAATACTTCTTTCACACATTGTCCTGTACTGAATTTGATCCTTGCTTGATTCGGATGAAAGCTTGTTGGTAACTTGAGTTTCTCCACCAATCTTTGGCTTACAACATTGTTGTCGCTTTCGTAAACGAATGCAACTAAACATGGGTGGCCTTCGATTAAACACCTTGTTCTCTACTACCTTTTCCATCATCTTTTCTTTACTTCCTTTTCTTTTTCTTCAATTTCCCTTCCTTCTGCAGTTTTATATTCTTTCTTTTTCTATTTTCTCCTTCAACGTATGTTGATCCTTCTGGCTTGTCTTGGTGTCATAAATTTCAACTTCATTTCATGTCCCTCATGCCTCAAATAAAGGGAACGTTCATCAAGATTGAGCGTTTTAAAATGAAGCCATGCCCATCTCAAAAGAAGATGACAAGAGTTCGTGGGAGCAATATCACATAATACTTCTTTCACACATTGTCCTGTACTGAATTTGATCCTTGCTTGATTCGGATGAAAGCTTGTTGGTAACTTGAGTTTCTCCACCAATCTTTGGCTTACAACATTGTTGTCGCTTTCGTAAACGAATGCAACTAAACATGGGTGGCCTTCGATTAAACACCTTGTTTCTCTACTACCTTTTCCATCATCTTTTCTTTACTTCCTTTTCTTTTTCTTCAATTTCCCTTCCTTCTGCAGTTTATATTTCTTCTTTTTCTATTCTTTCTTTTTCTATTTTCTCCTTCAACGTATGTTGATCCTTCTTGGCTTGTCTTGGTGTCATAAATTTCAACTTCATTTCATGTCCCTCATGCCTCAAATAAAGGGAACGTTCATCAAGATTGAGCGTTTTAAAATGAAGCCATGCCCATCTCAAAAGAAGATGACAAGAGTTCGTGGGAGCAATATCACATAATACTTCTTTCACACATTGTCCTGTACTGAATTTGATCCTTGCTTGATTCGGATGAAAGCTTGTTGGTAACTTGAGTTTCTCCACCAATCTTTGGCTTACAACATTGTTGTCGCTTTCGTAAACGAATGCAACTAAACATGGGTGGCCTTCGATTAAACACCTTGTTCTCTACTACCTTTTCCATCATCTTTTCTTTACTTCCTTTTCTTTTTCTTCAATTTCCCTTCCTTCTGCAGTTTATATTTCTTCTTTTTCTATTCTTTCTTTTTCTATTTTCTCCTTCAACGTATGTTGATCCTTCTGGCTTGTCTTGGTGTCATAAATTTCAACTTCATTTCATGTCCCTCATGCCTCAAATAAAGGGAACGTTCATCAAGATTGAGCGTTTTAAAATGAAGCCATGCCCATCTCAAAAGAAGATGACAAGAGTTCGTGGGAGCAATATCACATAATACTTCTTTCACACATTGTCCTGTACTGAATTTGATCCTTGCTTGATTCGGATGAAAGCTTGTTGGTAACTTGAGTTTCTCCACCAATCTTTGGCTTACAACATTGTTGTCGCTTTCGTAAACGAATGCAACTAAACATGGGTGGCCTTCGATTAAACACCTTTTCTCTACTACCTTTTCCATCATCTTTTCTTTACTTCCTTTTCTTTTTCTTCAATTTCCCTTCCTTCTGCAGTTTATATTTCTTCTTTTTCTATTCTTTCTTTTTCTATTTTCTCCTTCAACGTATGTTGATCCTTCTTGGCTTGTCTTGGTGTCATAAATTTCAACTTCATTTCATGTCCCTCATGCCTCAAATAAAGGGAACGTTCATCAAGATTGAGCGTTTTAAAATGAAGCCATGCCCATCTCAAAAGAAGATGACAAGAGTTCGTGGGAGCAATATCACATAATACTTCTTTCACACATTGTCCTGTACTGAATTTGATCCTTGCTTGATTCGGATGAAAGCTTGTTGGTAACTTGAGTTTCTCCACCAATCTTTGGCTTACAACATTGTTGTCGCTTTCGTAAACGAATGCAACTAAACATGGGTGGCCTTCGATTAAACACCTTGTTCTCTACTACCTTTTCCATCATCTTTTCTTTACTTCCTTTTCTTTTTCTTCAATTTCCCTTCCTTCTGCAGTTTATATTTCTTCTTTTTCTATTCTTTCTTTTTCTATTTTCTCCTTCAACGTATGTTGATCCTTCTTGGCTTGTCTTGGTGTCATAAATTTCAACTTCATTTCATGTCCCTCATGCCTCAAATAAAGGGAACGTTCATCAAGATTGAGCGTTTTAAAATGAAGCCATGCCCATCTCAAAAGAAGATGACAAGAGTTCGTGGGAGCAATATCACATAATACTTCTTTCACACATTGTCCTGTACTGAATTTGATCCTTGCTTGATTCGGATGAAAGCTTGTTGGTAACTTGAGTTTCTCCACCAATCTTTGGCTTACAACATTGTTGTCGCTTTCGTAAACGAATGCAACTAAACATGGGTGGCCTTCGATTAAACACCTTGTTCTCTACTACCTTTTCCATCATCTTTTCTTTACTTCCTTTTCTTTTTCTTCAATTTCCCTTCCTTCTGCAGTTTATATTTCTTCTTTTCTATTCTTTCTTTTTCTATTTTCTCCTTCAACGTATGTTGATCCTTCTTGGCTTGTCTTGGTGTCATAAATTTCAACTTCATTTCATGTCCCTCATGCCTCAAATAAAGGGAACGTTCATCAAGATTGAGCGTTTTAAAATGAAGCCATGCCCATCTCAAAAGAAGATGACAAGAGTTCGTGGGAGCAATATCACATAATACTTCTTTCACACATTGTCCTGTACTGAATTTGATCCTTGCTTGATTCGGATGAAAGCTTGTTGGTAACTGAGTTTCTCCACCAATCTTTGGCTTACAACATTGTTGTCGCTTTCGTAAACGAATGCAACTAAACATGGGTGGCCTTCGATTAAACACCTTGTTTCTCTACTACCTTTTCCATCATCTTTTCTTTACTTCCTTTTCTTTTTCTTCAATTTCCCTTCCTTCTGCAGTTTATATTTCTTCTTTTTCTATTCTTTCTTTTTCTATTTTCTCCTTCAACGTATGTTGATCCTTCTTGGCTTGTCTTGGTGTCATAAATTTCAACTTCATTTCATGTCCCTCATGCCTCAAATAAAGGGAACGTTCATCAAGATTGAGCGTTTTAAAATGAAGCCATGCCCATCTCAAAAGAAGATGACAAGAGTTCGTGGGAGCAATATCACATAATACTTCTTTCACACATTGTCCTGTACTGAATTTGATCCTTGCTTGATTCGGATGAAAGCTTGTTGGTAACTGAGTTTCTCCACCAATCTTTGGCTTACAACATTGTTGTCGCTTTCGTAAACGAATGCAACTAAACATGGGTGGCCTTCGATTAAACACCTTGTTCTCTACTACCTTTTCCATCATCTTTTCTTTACTTCCTTTTCTTTTTCTTCAATTTCCCTTCCTTCTGCAGTTTATATTTCTTCTTTTCTATTCTTTCTTTTTCTATTTTCTCCTTCAACGTATGTTGATCCTTCTTGGCTTGTCTTGGTGTCATAAATTTCAACTTCATTTCATGTCCCTCATGCCTCAAATAAAGGGAACGTTCATCAAGATTGAGCGTTTTAAAATGAAGCCATGCCCATCTCAAAAGAAGATGACAAGAGTTCGTGGGAGCAATATCACATAATACTTCTTTCACACATTGTCCTGTACTGAATTTGATCCTTGCTTGATTCGGATGAAAGCTTGTTGGTAACTTGAGTTTCTCCACCAATCTTTGGCTTACAACATTGTTGTCGCTTTCGTAAACGAATGCAACTAAACATGGGTGGCCTTCGATTAAACACCTTGTTCTCTACTACCTTTTCCATCATCTTTTCTTTACTTCCTTTTCTTTTTCTTCAATTTCCCTTCCTTCTGCAGTTTATATTTCTTCTTTTCTATTCTTTCTTTTTCTATTTTCTCCTTCAACGTATGTTGATCCTTCTGGCTTGTCTTGGTGTCATAAATTTCAACTTCATTTCATGTCCCTCATGCCTCAAATAAAGGGAACGTTCATCAAGATTGAGCGTTTTAAAATGAAGCCATGCCCATCTCAAAAGAAGATGACAAGAGTTCGTGGGAGCAATATCACATAATACTTCTTTCACACATTGTCCTGTACTGAATTTGATCCTTGCTTGATTCGGATGAAAGCTTGTTGGTAACTTGAGTTTCTCCACCAATCTTTGGCTTACAACATTGTTGTCGCTTTCGTAAACGAATGCAACTAAACATGGGTGGCCTTCGATTAAACACCTTGTTCTCTACTACCTTTTCCATCATCTTTTCTTTACTTCCTTTTCTTTTTCTTCAATTTCCCTTCCTTCTGCAGTTTATATTTCTTCTTTTTCTATTCTTTCTTTTTCTATTTTCTCCTTCAACGTATGTTGATCCTTCTTGGCTTGTCTTGGTGTCATAAATTTCAACTTCATTTCATGTCCCTCATGCCTCAAATAAAGGGAACGTTCATCAAGATTGAGCGTTTTAAAATGAAGCCATGCCCATCTCAAAAGAAGATGACAAGAGTTCGTGGGAGCAATATCACATAATACTTCTTTCACACATTGTCCTGTACTGAATTTGATCCTTGCTTGATTCGGATGAAAGCTTGTTGGTAACTTGAGTTTCTCCACCAATCTTTGGCTTACAACATTGTTGTCGCTTTCGTAAACGAATGCAACTAAACATGGGTGGCCTTCGATTAAACACCTTGTTCTCTACTACCTTTTCCATCATCTTTTTCTTTACTTCCTTTTCTTTTTCTTCAATTTCCCTTCCTTCTGCAGTTTATATTTCTTCTTTTTCTATTCTTTCTTTTTCTATTTTCTCCTTCAACGTATGTTGATCCTTCTGGCTTGTCTTGGTGTCATAAATTTCAACTTCATTTCATGTCCCTCATGCCTCAAATAAAGGGAACGTTCATCAAGATTGAGCGTTTTAAAATGAAGCCATGCCCATCTCAAAAGAAGATGACAAGAGTTCGTGGGAGCAATATCACATAATACTTCTTTCACACATTGTCCTGTACTGAATTTGATCCTTGCTTGATTCGGATGAAAGCTTGTTGGTAACTGAGTTTCTCCACCAATCTTTGGCTTACAACATTGTTGTCGCTTTCGTAAACGAATGCAACTAAACATGGGTGGCCTTCGATTAAACACCTTGTTTCTCTACTACCTTTTCCATCATCTTTTTCTTTACTTCCTTTTCTTTTTCTTCAATTTCCCTTCCTTCTGCAGTTTATATTTCTTCTTCTATTCTTTCTTTTTCTATTTTCTCCTTCAACGTATGTTGATCCTTCTTGGCTTGTCTTGGTGTCATAAATTTCAACTTCATTTCATGTCCCTCATGCCTCAAATAAAGGGAACGTTCATCAAGATTGAGCGTTTTAAAATGAAGCCATGCCCATCTCAAAAGAAGATGACAAGAGTTCGTGGGAGCAATATCACATAATACTTCTTTCACACATTGTCCTGTACTGAATTTGATCCTTGCTTGATTCGGATGAAAGCTTGTTGGTAACTTGAGTTTCTCCACCAATCTTTGGCTTACAACATTGTTGTCGCTTTCGTAAACGAATGCAACTAAACATGGGTGGCCTTCGATTAAACACCTTGTTCTCTACTACCTTTTCCATCATCTTTTCTTTACTTCCTTTTCTTTTTCTTCAATTTCCCTTCCTTCTGCAGTTTATATTTCTTCTTTTTCTATTCTTTCTTTTTCTATTTTCTCCTTCAACGTATGTTGATCCTTCTGGCTTGTCTTGGTGTCATAAATTTCAACTTCATTTCATGTCCCTCATGCCTCAAATAAAGGGAACGTTCATCAAGATTGAGCGTTTTAAAATGAAGCCATGCCCATCTCAAAAGAAGATGACAAGAGTTCGTGGGAGCAATATCACATAATACTTCTTTCACACATTGTCCTGTACTGAATTTGATCCTTGCTTGATTCGGATGAAAGCTTGTTGGTAACTGAGTTTCTCCACCAATCTTTGGCTTACAACATTGTTGTCGCTTTCGTAAACGAATGCAACTAAACATGGGTGGCCTTCGATTAAACACCTTGTTCTCTACTACCTTTTCCATCATCTTTTCTTTACTTCCTTTTCTTTTTCTTCAATTTCCCTTCCTTCTGCAGTTTATATTTCTTCTTTTTCTATTCTTTCTTTTTCTATTTTCTCCTTCGTATGTTGATCCTTCTGGCTTGTCTTGGTGTCATAAATTTCAACTTCATTTCATGTCCCTCATGCCTCAAATAAAGGGAACGTTCATCAAGATTGAGCGTTTTAAAATGAAGCCATGCCCATCTCAAAAGAAGATGACAAGAGTTCGTGGGAGCAATATCACATAATACTTCTTTCACACATTGTCCTGTACTGAATTTGATCCTTGCTTGATTCGGATGAAAGCTTGTTGGTAACTTGAGTTTCTCCACCAATCTTTGGCTTACAACATTGTTGTCGCTTTCGTAAACGAATGCAACTAAACATGGGTGGCCTTCGATTAAACACCTTGTTCTCTACTACCTTTTCCATCATCTTTTCTTTACTTCCTTTTCTTTTTCTTCAATTTCCCTTCCTTCTGCAGTTTATATTTCTTCTTTTTCTATTCTTTCTTTTTCTATTTTCTCCTTCAACGTATGTTGATCCTTCTGGCTTGTCTTGGTGTCATAAATTTCAACTTCATTTCATGTCCCTCATGCCTCAAATAAAGGGAACGTTCATCAAGATTGAGCGTTTTAAAATGAAGCCATGCCCATCTCAAAAGAAGATGACAAGAGTTCGTGGGAGCAATATCACATAATACTTCTTTCACACATTGTCCTGTACTGAATTTGATCCTTGCTTGATTCGGATGAAAGCTTGTTGGTAACTTGAGTTTCTCCACCAATCTTTGGCTTACAACATTGTTGTCGCTTTCGTAAACGAATGCAACTAAACATGGGTGGCCTTCGATTAAACACCTTGTTTCTCTACTACCTTTTCCATCATCTTTTCTTTACTTCCTTTTCTTTTTCTTCAATTTCCCTTCCTTCTGCAGTTTATATTTCTTCTTTTTCTATTCTTTCTTTTTCTATTTTCTCCTTCACGTATGTTGATCCTTCTGGCTTGTCTTGGTGTCATAAATTTCAACTTCATTTCATGTCCCTCATGCCTCAAATAAAGGGAACGTTCATCAAGATTGAGCGTTTTAAAATGAAGCCATGCCCATCTCAAAAGAAGATGACAAGAGTTCGTGGGAGCAATATCACATAATACTTCTTTCACACATTGTCCTGTACTGAATTTGATCCTTGCTTGATTCGGATGAAAGCTTGTTGGTAACTTGAGTTTCTCCACCAATCTTTGGCTTACAACATTGTTGTCGCTTTCGTAAACGAATGCAACTAAACATGGGTGGCCTTCGATTAAACACCTTGTTTCTCTACTACCTTTTCCATCATCTTTTCTTTACTTCCTTTTCTTTTTCTTCAATTTCCCTTCCTTCTGCAGTTTATATTTCTTCTTTTTCTATTCTTTCTTTTTCTATTTTCTCCTTCAGTATGTTGATCCTTCTGGCTTGTCTTGGTGTCATAAATTTCAACTTCATTTCATGTCCCTCATGCCTCAAATAAAGGGAACGTTCATCAAGATTGAGCGTTTTAAAATGAAGCCATGCCCATCTCAAAAGAAGATGACAAGAGTTCGTGGGAGCAATATCACATAATACTTCTTTCACACATTGTCCTGTACTGAATTTGATCCTTGCTTGATTCGGATGAAAGCTTGTTGGTAACTGAGTTTCTCCACCAATCTTTGGCTTACAACATTGTTGTCGCTTTCGTAAACGAATGCAACTAAACATGGGTGGCCTTCGATTAAACACCTTGTTCTCTACTACCTTTTCCATCATCTTTTCTTTACTTCCTTTTCTTTTTCTTCAATTTCCCTTCCTTCTGCAGTTTATATTTCTTCTTTTTCTATTCTTTCTTTTTCTATTTTCTCCTTCAACGTATGTTGATCCTTCTTGGCTTGTCTTGGTGTCATAAATTTCAACTTCATTTCATGTCCCTCATGCCTCAAATAAAGGGAACGTTCATCAAGATTGAGCGTTTTAAAATGAAGCCATGCCCATCTCAAAAGAAGATGACAAGAGTTCGTGGGAGCAATATCACATAATACTTCTTTCACACATTGTCCTGTACTGAATTTGATCCTTGCTTGATTCGGATGAAAGCTTGTTGGTAACTTGAGTTTCTCCACCAATCTTTGGCTTACAACATTGTTGTCGCTTTCGTAAACGAATGCAACTAAACATGGGTGGCCTTCGATTAAACACCTTGTTCTCTACTACCTTTTCCATCATCTTTTCTTTACTTCCTTTTCTTTTTCTTCAATTTCCCTTCCTTCTGCAGTTTATATTTCTTCTTTTTCTATTCTTTCTTTTTCTATTTTCTCCTTCAAGTATGTTGATCCTTCTGGCTTGTCTTGGTGTCATAAATTTCAACTTCATTTCATGTCCCTCATGCCTCAAATAAAGGGAACGTTCATCAAGATTGAGCGTTTTAAAATGAAGCCATGCCCATCTCAAAAGAAGATGACAAGAGTTCGTGGGAGCAATATCACATAATACTTCTTTCACACATTGTCCTGTACTGAATTTGATCCTTGCTTGATTCGGATGAAAGCTTGTTGGTAACTTGAGTTTCTCCACCAATCTTTGGCTTACAACATTGTTGTCGCTTTCGTAAACGAATGCAACTAAACATGGGTGGCCTTCGATTAAACACCTTGTTCTCTACTACCTTTTCCATCATCTTTTCTTTACTTCCTTTTCTTTTTCTTCAATTTCCCTTCCTTCTGCAGTTTATATTTCTTCTTTTTCTATTCTTTCTTTTTCTATTTTCTCCTTCAACGTATGTTGATCCTTCTGGCTTGTCTTGGTGTCATAAATTTCAACTTCATTTCATGTCCCTCATGCCTCAAATAAAGGGAACGTTCATCAAGATTGAGCGTTTTAAAATGAAGCCATGCCCATCTCAAAAGAAGATGACAAGAGTTCGTGGGAGCAATATCACATAATACTTCTTTCACACATTGTCCTGTACTGAATTTGATCCTTGCTTGATTCGGATGAAAGCTTGTTGGTAACTTGAGTTTCTCCACCAATCTTTGGCTTACAACATTGTTGTCGCTTTCGTAAACGAATGCAACTAAACATGGGTGGCCTTCGATTAAACACCTTGTTTCTCTACTACCTTTTCCATCATCTTTTTCTTTACTTCCTTTTCTTTTTCTTCAATTTCCCTTCCTTCTGCAGTTTATATTTCTTCTTTTTCTATTCTTTCTTTTTCTATTTTCTCCTTCACGTATGTTGATCCTTCTGGCTTGTCTTGGTGTCATAAATTTCAACTTCATTTCATGTCCCTCATGCCTCAAATAAAGGGAACGTTCATCAAGATTGAGCGTTTTAAAATGAAGCCATGCCCATCTCAAAAGAAGATGACAAGAGTTCGTGGGAGCAATATCACATAATACTTCTTTCACACATTGTCCTGTACTGAATTTGATCCTTGCTTGATTCGGATGAAAGCTTGTTGGTAACTTGAGTTTCTCCACCAATCTTTGGCTTACAACATTGTTGTCGCTTTCGTAAACGAATGCAACTAAACATGGGTGGCCTTCGATTAAACACCTTGTTCTCTACTACCTTTTCCATCATCTTTTCTTTACTTCCTTTTCTTTTTCTTCAATTTCCCTTCCTTCTGCAGTTTATATTTCTTCTTTTTCTATTCTTTCTTTTTCTATTTTCTCCTTCAAGTATGTTGATCCTTCTTGGCTTGTCTTGGTGTCATAAATTTCAACTTCATTTCATGTCCCTCATGCCTCAAATAAAGGGAACGTTCATCAAGATTGAGCGTTTTAAAATGAAGCCATGCCCATCTCAAAAGAAGATGACAAGAGTTCGTGGGAGCAATATCACATAATACTTCTTTCACACATTGTCCTGTACTGAATTTGATCCTTGCTTGATTCGGATGAAAGCTTGTTGGTAACTTGAGTTTCTCCACCAATCTTTGGCTTACAACATTGTTGTCGCTTTCGTAAACGAATGCAACTAAACATGGGTGGCCTTCGATTAAACACCTTGTTTCTCTACTACCTTTTCCATCATCTTTTCTTTACTTCCTTTTCTTTTTCTTCAATTTCCCTTCCTTCTGCAGTTTATATCTATTCTTTCTTTTTCTATTTTCTCCTTCAACGTATGTTGATCCTTCTGGCTTGTCTTGGTGTCATAAATTTCAACTTCATTTCATGTCCCTCATGCCTCAAATAAAGGGAACGTTCATCAAGATTGAGCGTTTTAAAATGAAGCCATGCCCATCTCAAAAGAAGATGACAAGAGTTCGTGGGAGCAATATCACATAATACTTCTTTCACACATTGTCCTGTACTGAATTTGATCCTTGCTTGATTCGGATGAAAGCTTGTTGGTAACTTGAGTTTCTCCACCAATCTTTGGCTTACAACATTGTTGTCGCTTTCGTAAACGAATGCAACTAAACATGGGTGGCCTTCGATTAAACACCTTGTTCTCTACTACCTTTTCCATCATCTTTTTCTTTACTTCCTTTTCTTTTTCTTCAATTTCCCTTCCTTCTGCAGTTTATATTTCTTCTTTTTCTATTCTTTCTTTTTCTATTTTCTCCTTCAACGTATGTTGATCCTTCTTGGCTTGTCTTGGTGTCATAAATTTCAACTTCATTTCATGTCCCTCATGCCTCAAATAAAGGGAACGTTCATCAAGATTGAGCGTTTTAAAATGAAGCCATGCCCATCTCAAAAGAAGATGACAAGAGTTCGTGGGAGCAATATCACATAATACTTCTTTCACACATTGTCCTGTACTGAATTTGATCCTTGCTTGATTCGGATGAAAGCTTGTTGGTAACTTGAGTTTCTCCACCAATCTTTGGCTTACAACATTGTTGTCGCTTTCGTAAACGAATGCAACTAAACATGGGTGGCCTTCGATTAAACACCTTGTTTCTCTACTACCTTTTCCATCATCTTTTCTTTACTTCCTTTTCTTTTTCTTCAATTTCCCTTCCTTCTGCAGTTTATATTTCTTCTTTTTCTATTCTTTTTTTCTATTTTCTCCTTCAACGTATGTTGATCCTTCTGGCTTGTCTTGGTGTCATAAATTTCAACTTCATTTCATGTCCCTCATGCCTCAAATAAAGGGAACGTTCATCAAGATTGAGCGTTTTAAAATGAAGCCATGCCCATCTCAAAAGAAGATGACAAGAGTTCGTGGGAGCAATATCACATAATACTTCTTTCACACATTGTCCTGTACTGAATTTGATCCTTGCTTGATTCGGATGAAAGCTTGTTGGTAACTTGAGTTTCTCCACCAATCTTTGGCTTACAACATTGTTGTCGCTTTCGTAAACGAATGCAACTAAACATGGGTGGCCTTCGATTAAACACCTTGTTCTCTACTACCTTTTCCATCATCTTTTCTTTACTTCCTTTTCTTTTTCTTCAATTTCCCTTCCTTCTGCAGTTTATATTTCTTCTTTTTCTATTCTTTCTTTTTCTATTTTCTCCTTCAACGTATGTTGATCCTTCTTGGCTTGTCTTGGTGTCATAAATTTCAACTTCATTTCATGTCCCTCATGCCTCAAATAAAGGGAACGTTCATCAAGATTGAGCGTTTTAAAATGAAGCCATGCCCATCTCAAAAGAAGATGACAAGAGTTCGTGGGAGCAATATCACATAATACTTCTTTCACACATTGTCCTGTACTGAATTTGATCCTTGCTTGATTCGGATGAAAGCTTGTTGGTAACTTGAGTTTCTCCACCAATCTTTGGCTTACAACATTGTTGTCGCTTTCGTAAACGAATGCAACTAAACATGGGTGGCCTTCGATTAAACACCTTGTTCTCTACTACCTTTTCCATCATCTTTTCTTTACTTCCTTTTCTTTTTCTTCAATTTCCCTTCCTTCTGCAGTTTATATTTCTTCTTTTCTATTCTTTCTTTTTCTATTTTCTCCTTCAAGTATGTTGATCCTTCTGGCTTGTCTTGGTGTCATAAATTTCAACTTCATTTCATGTCCCTCATGCCTCAAATAAAGGGAACGTTCATCAAGATTGAGCGTTTTAAAATGAAGCCATGCCCATCTCAAAAGAAGATGACAAGAGTTCGTGGGAGCAATATCACATAATACTTCTTTCACACATTGTCCTGTACTGAATTTGATCCTTGCTTGATTCGGATGAAAGCTTGTTGGTAACTGAGTTTCTCCACCAATCTTTGGCTTACAACATTGTTGTCGCTTTCGTAAACGAATGCAACTAAACATGGGTGGCCTTCGATTAAACACCTTGTTTCTCTACTACCTTTTCCATCATCTTTTCTTTACTTCCTTTTCTTTTTCTTCAATTTCCCTTCCTTCTGCAGTTTATATTTCTTCTTTTTCTATTCTTTCTTTTTCTATTTTCTCCTTCACGTATGTTGATCCTTCTGGCTTGTCTTGGTGTCATAAATTTCAACTTCATTTCATGTCCCTCATGCCTCAAATAAAGGGAACGTTCATCAAGATTGAGCGTTTTAAAATGAAGCCATGCCCATCTCAAAAGAAGATGACAAGAGTTCGTGGGAGCAATATCACATAATACTTCTTTCACACATTGTCCTGTACTGAATTTGATCCTTGCTTGATTCGGATGAAAGCTTGTTGGTAACTTGAGTTTCTCCACCAATCTTTGGCTTACAACATTGTTGTCGCTTTCGTAAACGAATGCAACTAAACATGGGTGGCCTTCGATTAAACACCTTGTTCTCTACTACCTTTTCCATCATCTTTTCTTTACTTCCTTTTCTTTTTCTTCAATTTCCCTTCCTTCTGCAGTTTTATTTCTTCTTTTTCTATTCTTTCTTTTTCTATTTTCTCCTTCACTATGTTGATCCTTCTTGGCTTGTCTTGGTGTCATAAATTTCAACTTCATTTCATGTCCCTCATGCCTCAAATAAAGGGAACGTTCATCAAGATTGAGCGTTTTAAAATGAAGCCATGCCCATCTCAAAAGAAGATGACAAGAGTTCGTGGGAGCAATATCACATAATACTTCTTTCACACATTGTCCTGTACTGAATTTGATCCTTGCTTGATTCGGATGAAAGCTTGTTGGTAACTGAGTTTCTCCACCAATCTTTGGCTTACAACATTGTTGTCGCTTTCGTAAACGAATGCAACTAAACATGGGTGGCCTTCGATTAAACACCTTGTTCTCTACTACCTTTTCCATCATCTTTTCTTTACTTCCTTTTCTTTTTCTTCAATTTCCCTTCCTTCTGCAGTTTATATTCTTTCTTTTTCTATTTTCTCCTTCAACGTATGTTGATCCTTCTTGGCTTGTCTTGGTGTCATAAATTTCAACTTCATTTCATGTCCCTCATGCCTCAAATAAAGGGAACGTTCATCAAGATTGAGCGTTTTAAAATGAAGCCATGCCCATCTCAAAAGAAGATGACAAGAGTTCGTGGGAGCAATATCACATAATACTTCTTTCACACATTGTCCTGTACTGAATTTGATCCTTGCTTGATTCGGATGAAAGCTTGTTGGTAACTTGAGTTTCTCCACCAATCTTTGGCTTACAACATTGTTGTCGCTTTCGTAAACGAATGCAACTAAACATGGGTGGCCTTCGATTAAACACCTTGTTCTCTACTACCTTTTCCATCATCTTTTTCTTTACTTCCTTTTCTTTTTCTTCAATTTCCCTTCCTTCTGCAGTTTATATTTCTTCTTTTTCTATTCTTCTTTTTCTATTTTCTCCTTCAACGTATGTTGATCCTTCTTGGCTTGTCTTGGTGTCATAAATTTCAACTTCATTTCATGTCCCTCATGCCTCAAATAAAGGGAACGTTCATCAAGATTGAGCGTTTTAAAATGAAGCCATGCCCATCTCAAAAGAAGATGACAAGAGTTCGTGGAGCAATATCACATAATACTTCTTTCACACATTGTCCTGTACTGAATTTGATCCTTGCTTGATTCGGATGAAAGCTTGTTGGTAACTTGAGTTTCTCCACCAATCTTTGGCTTACAACATTGTTGTCGCTTTCGTAAACGAATGCAACTAAACATGGGTGGCCTTCGATTAAACACCTTGTTCTCTACTACCTTTTCCATCATCTTTTTCTTTACTTCCTTTTCTTTTTCTTCAATTTCCCTTCCTTCTGCAGTTTATATTTCTTCTTTTTCTATTCTTTCTTTTTCTATTTTCTCCTTCAACGTATGTTGATCCTTCTTGGCTTGTCTTGGTGTCATAAATTTCAACTTCATTTCATGTCCCTCATGCCTCAAATAAAGGGAACGTTCATCAAGATTGAGCGTTTTAAAATGAAGCCATGCCCATCTCAAAAGAAGATGACAAGAGTTCGTGGGAGCAATATCACATAATACTTCTTTCACACATTGTCCTGTACTGAATTTGATCCTTGCTTGATTCGATGAAAGCTTGTTGGTAACTTGAGTTTCTCCACCAATCTTTGGCTTACAACATTGTTGTCGCTTTCGTAAACGAATGCAACTAAACATGGGTGGCCTTCGATTAAACACCTTGTTTTCTACTACCTTTTCCATCATCTTTTTCTTTACTTCCTTTTCTTTTTCTTCAATTTCCCTTCCTTCTGCAGTTTATATTTCTTCTTTTTCTATTCTTTCTTTTTCTATTTTCTCCTTCAACGTATGTTGATCCTTCTTGGCTTGTCTTGGTGTCATAAATTTCAACTTCATTTCATGTCCCTCATGCCTCAAATAAAGGGAACGTTCATCAAGATTGAGCGTTTTAAAATGAAGCCATGCCCATCTCAAAAGAAGATGACAAGAGTTCGTGGGAGCAATATCACATAATACTTCTTTCACACATTGTCCTGTACTGAATTTGATCCTTGCTTGATTCGGATGAAAGCTTGTTGGTAACTGAGTTTCTCCACCAATCTTTGGCTTACAACATTGTTGTCGCTTTCGTAAACGAATGCAACTAAACATGGGTGGCCTTCGATTAAACACCTTTTCTCTACTACCTTTTCCATCATCTTTTTCTTTACTTCCTTTTCTTTTTCTTCAATTTCCCTTCCTTCTGCAGTTTATATTTCTTCTTTTTCTATTCTTCTTTTTCTATTTTCTCCTTCAACGTATGTTGATCCTTCTTGGCTTGTCTTGGTGTCATAAATTTCAACTTCATTTCATGTCCCTCATGCCTCAAATAAAGGGAACGTTCATCAAGATTGAGCGTTTTAAAATGAAGCCATGCCCATCTCAAAAGAAGATGACAAGAGTTCGTGGGAGCAATATCACATAATACTTCTTTCACACATTGTCCTGTACTGAATTTGATCCTTGCTTGATTCGGATGAAAGCTTGTTGGTAACTGAGTTTCTCCACCAATCTTTGGCTTACAACATTGTTGTCGCTTTCGTAAACGAATGCAACTAAACATGGGTGGCCTTCGATTAAACACCTTGTTTTCTACTACCTTTTCCATCATCTTTTTCTTTACTTCCTTTTCTTTTTCTTCAATTTCCCTTCCTTCTGCAGTTTATATTTCTTCTTTTCTATTCTTTCTTTTTCTATTTTCTCCTTCAACGTATGTTGATCCTTCTTGGCTTGTCTTGGTGTCATAAATTTCAACTTCATTTCATGTCCCTCATGCCTCAAATAAAGGGAACGTTCATCAAGATTGAGCGTTTTAAAATGAAGCCATGCCCATCTCAAAAGAAGATGACAAGAGTTCGTGGGAGCAATATCACATAATACTTCTTTCACACATTGTCCTGTACTGAATTTGATCCTTGCTTGATTCGGATGAAAGCTTGTTGGTAACTTGAGTTTCTCCACCAATCTTTGGCTTACAACATTGTTGTCGCTTTCGTAAACGAATGCAACTAAACATGGGTGGCCTTCGATTAAACACCTTGTTTCTCTACTACCTTTTCCATCATCTTTTTCTTTACTTCCTTTTCTTTTTCTTCAATTTCCCTTCCTTCTGCAGTTTATATTTCTTCTTTTTCTATTCTTTCTTTTTCTATTTTCTCCTTCAACGTATGTTGATCCTTCTGGCTTGTCTTGGTGTCATAAATTTCAACTTCATTTCATGTCCCTCATGCCTCAAATAAAGGGAACGTTCATCAAGATTGAGCGTTTTAAAATGAAGCCATGCCCATCTCAAAAGAAGATGACAAGAGTTCGTGGGAGCAATATCACATAATACTTCTTTCACACATTGTCCTGTACTGAATTTGATCCTTGCTTGATTCGGATGAAAGCTTGTTGGTAACTTGAGTTTCTCCACCAATCTTTGGCTTACAACATTGTTGTCGCTTTCGTAAACGAATGCAACTAAACATGGTGGCCTTCGATTAAACACCTTGTTTTCTACTACCTTTTCCATCATCTTTTTCTTTACTTCCTTTTCTTTTTCTTCAATTTCCCTTCCTTCTGCAGTTTATATTTCTTCTTTTTCTATTCTTTCTTTTTCTATTTTCTCCTTCAAGTATGTTGATCCTTCTTGGCTTGTCTTGGTGTCATAAATTTCAACTTCATTTCATGTCCCTCATGCCTCAAATAAAGGGAACGTTCATCAAGATTGAGCGTTTTAAAATGAAGCCATGCCCATCTCAAAAGAAGATGACAAGAGTTCGTGGGAGCAATATCACATAATACTTCTTTCACACATTGTCCTGTACTGAATTTGATCCTTGCTTGATTCGGATGAAAGCTTGTTGGTAACTTGAGTTTCTCCACCAATCTTTGGCTTACAACATTGTTGTCGCTTTCGTAAACGAATGCAACTAAACATGGGTGGCCTTCGATTAAACACCTTGTTTCTCTACTACCTTTTCCATCATCTTTTCTTTACTTCCTTTTCTTTTTCTTCAATTTCCCTTCCTTCTGCAGTTTATATTTCTTCTTTTTCTATTCTTTCTTTTTCTATTTTCTCCTTCACTATGTTGATCCTTCTTGGCTTGTCTTGGTGTCATAAATTTCAACTTCATTTCATGTCCCTCATGCCTCAAATAAAGGGAACGTTCATCAAGATTGAGCGTTTTAAAATGAAGCCATGCCCATCTCAAAAGAAGATGACAAGAGTTCGTGGGAGCAATATCACATAATACTTCTTTCACACATTGTCCTGTACTGAATTTGATCCTTGCTTGATTCGGATGAAAGCTTGTTGGTAACTTGAGTTTCTCCACCAATCTTTGGCTTACAACATTGTTGTCGCTTTCGTAAACGAATGCAACTAAACATGGGTGGCCTTCGATTAAACACCTTGTTTCTACTACCTTTTCCATCATCTTTTCTTTACTTCCTTTTCTTTTTCTTCAATTTCCCTTCCTTCTGCAGTTTATATTCTTCTTTTCTATTCTTTCTTTTTCTATTTTCTCCTTCAACGTATGTTGATCCTTCTGGCTTGTCTTGGTGTCATAAATTTCAACTTCATTTCATGTCCCTCATGCCTCAAATAAAGGGAACGTTCATCAAGATTGAGCGTTTTAAAATGAAGCCATGCCCATCTCAAAAGAAGATGACAAGAGTTCGTGGGAGCAATATCACATAATACTTCTTTCACACATTGTCCTGTACTGAATTTGATCCTTGCTTGATTCGGATGAAAGCTTGTTGGTAACTTGAGTTTCTCCACCAATCTTTGGCTTACAACATTGTTGTCGCTTTCGTAAACGAATGCAACTAAACATGGGTGGCCTTCGATTAAACACCTTGTTTCTCTACTACCTTTTCCATCATCTTTTCTTTACTTCCTTTTCTTTTTCTTCAATTTCCCTTCCTTCTGCAGTTTATATTTCTTCTTTTTCTATTCTTTCTTTTTCTATTTTCTCCTTCAACGTATGTTGATCCTTCTTGGCTTGTCTTGGTGTCATAAATTTCAACTTCATTTCATGTCCCTCATGCCTCAAATAAAGGGAACGTTCATCAAGATTGAGCGTTTTAAAATGAAGCCATGCCCATCTCAAAAGAAGATGACAAGAGTTGTGGGAGCAATATCACATAATACTTCTTTCACACATTGTCCTGTACTGAATTTGATCCTTGCTTGATTCGGATGAAAGCTTGTTGGTAACTTGAGTTTCTCCACCAATCTTTGGCTTACAACATTGTTGTCGCTTTCGTAAACGAATGCAACTAAACATGGGTGGCCTTCGATTAAACACCTTGTTTCTCTACTACCTTTTCCATCATCTTTTCTTACTTCCTTTTCTTTTTCTTCAATTTCCCTTCCTTCTGCAGTTTATATTTCTTCTTTTTCTATTCTTTCTTTTTCTATTTTCTCCTTCAACGTATGTTGATCCTTCTGGCTTGTCTTGGTGTCATAAATTTCAACTTCATTTCATGTCCCTCATGCCTCAAATAAAGGGAACGTTCATCAAGATTGAGCGTTTTAAAATGAAGCCATGCCCATCTCAAAAGAAGATGACAAGAGTTCGTGGGAGCAATATCACATAATACTTCTTTCACACATTGTCCTGTACTGAATTTGATCCTTGCTTGATTCGGATGAAAGCTTGTTGGTAACTTGAGTTTCTCCACCAATCTTTGGCTTACAACATTGTTGTCGCTTTCGTAAACGAATGCAACTAAACATGGGTGGCCTTCGATTAAACACCTTGTTTCTCTACTACCTTTTCCATCATCTTTTCTTTACTTCCTTTTCTTTTTCTTCAATTTCCCTTCCTTCTGCAGTTTATATTTCTTCTTTTCTATTCTTTCTTTTTCTATTTTCTCCTTCACTATGTTGATCCTTCTGGCTTGTCTTGGTGTCATAAATTTCAACTTCATTTCATGTCCCTCATGCCTCAAATAAAGGGAACGTTCATCAAGATTGAGCGTTTTAAAATGAAGCCATGCCCATCTAAAAGAAGATGACAAGAGTTGTGGGAGCAATATCACATAATACTTCTTTCACACATTGTCCTGTACTGAATTTGATCCTTGCTTGATTCGGATGAAAGCTTGTTGGTAACTTGAGTTTCTCCACCAATCTTTGGCTTACAACATTGTTGTCGCTTTCGTAAACGAATGCAACTAAACATGGGTGGCCTTCGATTAAACACCTTGTTTTCTACTACCTTTTCCATCATCTTTTTCTTTACTTCCTTTTCTTTTTCTTCAATTTCCCTTCCTTCTGCAGTTTATATTTCTTCTTTTCTATTCTTTCTTTTTCTATTTTCTCCTTCAACGTGTTGATCCTTCTGGCTTGTCTTGGTGTCATAAATTTCAACTTCATTTCATGTCCCTCATGCCTCAAATAAAGGGAACGTTCATCAAGATTGAGCGTTTTAAAATGAAGCCATGCCCATCTAAAAGAAGATGACAAGAGTTCGTGGGAGCAATATCACATAATACTTCTTTCACACATTGTCCTGTACTGAATTTGATCCTTGCTTGATTCGGATGAAAGCTTGTTGGTAACTTGAGTTTCTCCACCAATCTTTGGCTTACAACATTGTTTGTCGCTTTCGTAAACGAATGCAACTAAACATGGGTGGCCTTCGATTAAACACCTTGTTTTCTACTACCTTTTCCATCATCTTTTTCTTTACTTCCTTTTCTTTTTCTTCAATTTCCCTTCCTTCTGCAGTTTATATTTCTTCTTTTTCTATTCTTTCTTTTTCTATTTTCTCCTTCAACGTATGTTGATCCTTCTGGCTTGTCTTGGTGTCATAAATTTCAACTTCATTTCATGTCCCTCATGCCTCAAATAA